>NC_090451.1:373626791-373926791 GCF_031143425.1 Pleurodeles waltl
CATGAATGTAAAATATGGAAGTTTAAAAGAGACACCATTGATTATAAGCTTAATGAAGTGTATATGTGGGCAAAAGTATATGCCCAGAAACAAGTTCTTAAAAAAACGCAAACCACATCATCTGTTGAAACATCGCCACTAAGAGTGATACTTCACCAACTCCATCAATTAGTTCCAACATTTTTCTGGTTGAGAAACATCCTGATGCACTGGACCTAGGAAGATTTTTCTCCCCGGTTATGGTTCATAAACCACCGAAGCATGCAGATGAGACACCATCCACTTTCTCACCACTCAAGGTCGACTAGATCTTTGAACTTGGCAAATAGTGTAGTGATCAGAATCATTTAATCACAAATCAATGACATTACACCATAAATACTTCTAACACTATAAACAATTTAACACTAAATCAGACCCTAACTGAAAAAGTTTCAAAGTTTTATTACAATCCCAATATCAATGTCACATACATGGTGTGGAAAACTAATTCATAAACATCCATGAAAACCATGGGCTGACTAAAACATTTGAAAAGATTTAATCCACTAAACGTCAACACTGTTAGACATTCCAAAAGGATGATATAAATTAGCAACAACACAAAAGAAACATTATTATTAGATTTCAAAGCAGATGTAGATGACATCAGAAAATCACCAAAATACAGCTCAACATTCAATTTCAGATTTCAGGTCTGGGCCACTCCTGTTACTATCACAAATTTGGAGTTGCACATGTGGGAATGGACAAAAGCAACAAGTAAAGAAAATCAAAAATAATTTGAAAAAACATATAAAGTAAGGCAACTCACTATAAAAAGTACACTAGTGTTATTAGCTAACTAGAATGAAAAGAACAAAACACATTCAATTAATCCTCTCCTCATGAAACAAAAGACAATATTAGTTCATCAAACAGAGTGGTCACCTTCTTCCGGCATTAGTTGTCAGTAGCATCAGGGCAATGCAGAACACTGGCTGCACTTTGCTGTTCAGAATTAGTTAGGCTCATTAGTACTGAATAACGTAACAGAATTGGGCAAATAAGACTAAGATGAGAAAACTCATCTGGGGACAAAGAGAAACAGAGTGTGACTGCAGACTCAAATAGGGTCCTGAGCAGCTTTGAGGTGGGAGAAGAAGTAAAAGAAGACTGACTTCAACAACACTAACTAAAGAACTGACTCAAAATTCAGAGTTTTTCACCAATTCAAATGTGCTCAATCCCTTAATTGGTCCATCACGTGGGCTCACTTCGGACGTCAGATTCAGTGACCAATGGCTGCAGATGGTACCAGTAGTTCTGCTATTATTCCAAATCTTCTAAGCAAAAGTGCATTGTAAGTTGGTTGACTTTATACTTTTCCACCAGATGTTACATTTTTGAACATTCTGCAACATTAGAATCGTCTCTCATGACACAAAATAAATTATCCTTATATTTCTCATGTGAACTAAAAATGTTCTGTCTTGTTCTACAGCTAGAACAAATACTGCAACATTGTTAATCCTAAAACATGATATTTATCCTCAACGCAATAGAACATTCAATATCACATTTACAATGTAGGAAAATAATTCAGGCCGGAGGGGACAAAATAAACAAGTGATTTTCCATTACTGCTGCAAAATAAATCTTTCAAACCTAGTTAAGCTAAGAAGCCTATATACACATTAATATAATTAATGCATCAATAAACCTATTGTGTACCTTACAATGCAAATCAAATATGTAAAGCAAAGAATTTAATTGCACCCATTATTTATGATGTTAAAACTAATTTAAATGTGCATTTATTTTTCTGCACACCTGAAACTTGCATTACTAAAATACATTAATTCAATATAAGTGTGTTTAATTCATGTTCATTTTAATACTTCAATTCTTAATCTACATTTTGATAAATCATTCTTAACTTTAATGCATTTTAGTACTCCATTCAATATAAATGCAAAATATATCATGTTAAAACATGGTGCACAATATGAATGGTGGCCACATGCTACACCGTAATTAAAATGTGCACATTTTACAATTCATGTTATTTCTCTGTTATGCTTTTAATTGAAAAATTTTTAAGTAGCCGTATGTTACATTCTGTGCTTCTAATACATTAGTAAAATTTGACATCTATCAATCCCTTCTCTGATGGCAATCTATGCTGTCACAAAATAACTTTTCTAATTTACAATGAGACAAAATCAAAACTTTGTAGTCTGATAACGCATAGATCTAGGTTTGCGATATTTGTCAATTCTCTTCATCATCTGATAATATGTTTCTCATGCTCTCCATTTCTATGTCTTCCCTCCTCTATTTATTCTTTTCTTTTTGCCTTTTTCAGAAATTGTATGCCTTGTATAATTCAAGTTATGTACACTATCACAATCAATAAAGGTTTCAGGATCACTCTCATAAAACCATTTCCCAAGTTTTCAAACCAAGATCCTACTCTCTAGAATCCTTCACCTATTGTCTCCCAAACATTTGTCTATTTTAGGGCATTTAAGTCATTTTTCCAACTTGTTAAGTGTCTCCTTATTTCCCTGCTGTTATTGGGTATATAAGTGCAGCAGTGCTGTGACTTTAAAACTCCTCAGACTCTGCCTTCCTGTAGAATCATAGACCTTGCCGCAACCATTTCTCTGTCCATTAGGAGCATCGCAGCTGAAAAATCAGTCTACTCCTTATCTACAATCAGTGATAGCTTCCTTATCTTTATGTTATTCAAGATCACACCCACTGATGGAATAAAAGCTCTAAAAATATCTCCCATAATCATAATCTCTTAAACACTTGCTCCTCTTTTAAATCTCATTTGAAGTCTCTCTATCCCTTCTGGATTGCCAATGTTGTCCACTTGGTAGATTTTTAGAAACAACACTCCTAAATAGCATGTACCATACCAACCTTTGGGCAACTTGTAATAAGCGATCTTATCACAGATGTAATAAACACCAGGTATAGTGGGGTCTTGTCCTTTTAACATAAAATCCCATACACTCTTGAACAGGAACACATGTCTGCATTCACTCGTTTCTACAAATTTATTGACAGCTTTTGATTGCGGCCTATACATACAAAGCTTCCCTGTATGCAGCCAATCTAAAGCTAAGCATCCTTGTGCATCAAGCGTGTTGTGAACTGATTTCTTCTTGCTAACTATATCCTTATCTATCTTTTCTTTCATTGTTTTTCTTCTAATATCTACTTGGTTAATTATCTCCTTCTCTTTCTGTATAAGAAGATGTTAGTTTATTCCTGAATGCATATGTTGTGCCAAATGTCAGTGTAGGTTCAAAGATTCCACCTACTTTATTTATATTCCTACCCTTTGCAATGCTGCTCAAATGAACAAAAGAGAAAACTAAATCATAAATAGAATAGAAATACTGAATGTACTCTTGATTGTACAGACATATTAATAATAGACAGCAACTAATCCCATAAGTACACTATGATAAGTGATTCCTTCTTGTACTGATGAAGGAATTTGAGTACACATAACAATCATGCACATTCATGGTTTCCACATACTCATACAACAAACTATAATAAACATTGGAAGATAAATCTCCCTTTGTGTCATCTAAACAAAGCAATCCCTCATCCTTATAAAACTTATTGTGTGTGGATGTTGTCACTCTCTGCACTGGAGTTGCTGTGCTTAGCACCTCCCCTTTCATTGAAACACTCATTCTCCCAATCAATAAAATACACACAATCATACATACTATTGTTAAACCAATGCACGGATATTTGCACCTACTGTCCTTGCCCTGTCCAGGTTATATGGCTTCTATAGAATCAGAGAAGAAAAAGAAAAATCTAAAAACAAAAATGAGTAAAATCAGAAACAAAGCAGTTTTACAGCACTATCACAGCAATTCCCGATCTTCAAGATAGGTCTTCAAGATTCAACTAAAAGCTCTCACAAACAGTTCAAATGTATGTTTTCAATAGAACACAGTATAATGATCGCTTTTGGTCACTTCCAGAGTGTAATGTCTCTGTTGATCATTTGGCAAGGTTATTTCAAAACACAGTTCAAATGCAATTTCATGTTCCAGAATGTTCAACTGAATTCTCACAGTCAAAACAAAAGGCCATAAACTCACTCTCCCATTCATTTGTGACAAGGTAGATCCATTCAGGGGAAGATTATCTGTGACTTGACACTTTTTCATTTTCTTTCTACTTACAGCACCATCTACATCTTCACTCTGATTTGACTCTTCTACCACTTCTGTTATTCGTGGGAGTTTATCATCAATCAGTTCATGTGCAGCTGCAGCCATTTGTCTCCACTCACAGTTCTCTTTTTGGGTGCAACTGCTTTAACAACGTTTGCTGTACTGGCAGGAAAAAGTTGTCTTTGACTTTGTTCCACCTGCACTCTTGTCTGTATGCAGGCTACTTGCACCTTCACCACTTTGTATGTATTCTGCTTCAGCTACTGGTTCTGTCCTCACAGCGTGATCGAGCCGAACCCCTTCTTCTTCTGCATTCACTTTTGTGGGACTTTGGGTTCTCAAGAGGACACAGAATTTTGCATGTATGGCTTGTGTGGATCCAATTTGGAATAACAGCACACTTCACAGCTGTGGTCCTCACTGAGATAACTTGAAACAGTCCTTTCCACCTTGGCTCTAAGCACGCCTTCCTCATGTGCTTCTGTATTCCAACCCAAACTCCAGCTTTCAAGCTGTGTCACTGTTCTTGGGCTGTTTGAACTGTTGTTGTTTCAACCTGATAAAGAGATAAAGAGAGAACCACATCAGCTAGACCTTTGCAATAATCTAGCACTAAGTCATTTGTTGTGTACACAAGTGCATTTGCAGGTACTGCTGGTAACCTCGATGCATGACCCATCAGGATCTCGTGGGGAGACAGTCTTGTCTTCCTATCACAAGTGCTATGCATGCTCATCAGGACAAGTGGTAATGCATCAGGCCATTTCAATGCTGTAGAGACAAATCTTTGCCAATCATGATTTCAGTGTTACAATCATCTGCTCCACCAATCCAGATTCCTCTTGTCTGTAACTGCAGTGTTTGTTTTGCTCAGTGTTTAGTGATGCACACAACAACTTTATAATCTCATTAAAATGAGTTCCTTGATCTGATTCCAAAGAAGTCAGAAATCCATACCTTGGTATCAGTTCTCTGAGCAGCAGCTTAGCTACAGTGAGACTATCATTCCTAAGCACTGGATAAGCCTCAATCAAATGAGAGAACATATACACAATGATCAATACATACTTCAGTCCATTGCAGGCAGGCATTCCAATGAAATCAAGTTGTCTTCTCGTAAATGAACCACCATATCTGCCTATGTTGCTCAAATTAACCACTGTGCGTTTCCCTACATTAATTTGTTGGCATATAACACATCTGTAACAAACCGCGTCTGCAGCTAATCTGAGGTTGTACCATGTCTGTTTAAATGTGCAAATCATTGCATCTCTGCTGAGATGAACCTGGCAATGATAATACCTTACCATCGAGTTCAACAAACAATCTGGCAATATGTTTTTCCTTTCATTTGAGATCCAAACAGCATCTCCCTCTCTTCGAACATGACTTGCTTTTATCCAGCTTCTGTGTTCTTCTTCTGTTGCCTCTTCCTGCAACCTCTTGATTACATCCCAAGTATCTACCACTGACATCACTGGTGTCACTTACACTAATCCATTCTTCATAGAAGGTGATGGAATGGAGTGCACAGTATCTGGCAATTTGGTCAGCATAGGCATTGCCCAACAATACATAATCATTCGATCATTGATGCACCACACACTTAACAACTGCAATTCTCTCAGGTAACTGTAAAGTATTCAACAAGTTATGAACTTTGTCACCATTTTGAATGGGTGATCCTGAAAG
Source organism: Pleurodeles waltl (assembly GCF_031143425.1). NCBI lineage: Eukaryota > Metazoa > Chordata > Amphibia > Caudata > Salamandridae > Pleurodeles > Pleurodeles waltl. The sequence goes on from NC_090451.1 coordinate 373,632,680, forward strand.
GTCATAAAACCTCTCTGGTGCCATAACTGCTCGAAGTCGTTGAGAACACCAAATCGTAGTAAGTATCTGTGAATATTGTCACTTTGAGCTGCTCTGATATACAGCATGCTCATGTAAGAGCAATGAGTTTGGCTAAATGGGTGGAAACAACTCCTTGAAGCAATGAGGCTTTGACCATTCCCGAGAGGGTGCACACTGCATAAACAGCTTTCAGAATACCTTCACTGTCTCTTAAACAGGCAGCATTAACAAAAACAACTTGGTCATTCTCCTCCACAGGAGTATCCTGATGCACAGTTCAGTGACATTGAGGCAGTCACGTTCCATTTCACTAACATCATTTAAATCATTAACATTGACAGGCAACAATGTGGTGGGGTTTAAGACCGCACACCTCTTGACATTTATATTGGATGACCCAATGATCAATAACTCATAAGGGGCAAGAAGGGCATTGGTCAAACACTGGGTCTTAGATTTGGTTAAAAGAAGCTCAACTGAATGTGGAACATAAATAGATAATGGGTGTCCCATCACAATGCCTTCACATTAGCCTATGCTTACACCAGCGCTGGCCATGGCTTTCAAACAGTCGGGCAAAACAGTAGTGACAGGATCCAATGTGGCAGAAAAATATGCCACTGGCATGTTTGTTACTCCATCAAAGCAGAAAAAGGACAACCATTACATTCATGACAGAACAGTGCAAACTCTTTCCTGTAATTAGGCATTCCCAGAGCTGAAGCTCTGCACAAACTCTCTCTCAGCTCAGTGAAAGCTTTTATGCATTCTTCATTGAAGGGGACTGGGCCTGTGACTTCTTTGTGTGTCAACTTCTGCAATGGTTTAGAAATTACAGAAAAAATCGGGATCCATTGGCAATAACATCTCACCATGCCCAAAAACATTCTGACATCTCTCTGTTTAACTGGGGGATTCTTTTGCATGCTTGCTGTAACTCTCTCTCGAGACAGTTTCCTTACACCTTACTTCTTGCTAGCAATATTGTAACTTAACAGGGGAAACCTTGTGTCTGTTTTCACTCGAATGATTCAACAACGCTATGGTATCTTGTCTACAAGCTTCTTGTGTATTGAATGCAACCACCAGGTCATCAATGTACTGCACTAAAGCAGACTATACTGGCATGATCAGGGACTCTAGGGCCCATATTTATACTATTTTAGTGCCGTATTTGCGCCGCTTTTTAATGCAAAAGTGGCGCAAACTTACAAAATACAATTCTATTTTGTGAGTTTGCGCCGCTTTTGTGTAAAAAAATGACGCAAATGCGGCACTAAAAAAGTATAAATATGGGCCTAAGTTCTTCTTCAAGATCTGATTAAAAATGGATGGAGATTCTGAAAACCCCTGCGGAGTACGGCACCACAAATATACATGGTTGCCGAATCTGAATGAAAAGAGGAATTGACTATCTTCATGCAAGGGCACCGAGAAAAAAGCTTATGACAAATCGATAATGGAAAACCATTCTGCTTCACATAGAATCTGAAATAAAATCACTGCTGAATTTGGCACTACGGGACAACAGGATACCACAATTTCATTAATCTTTCTCAAATCCTGACTTATGTGATATTTCCCACTTGGCTTTCACAGACCCATGATTGGCGAATTACAATGGCTGCCCATTACTTCCTTCAGAAGTCCCTGCTCAACAAAATCAGCAGTAACTGGGGTAATACCTTCAATCACTTCTTGAGTCCCGTAATACTGTGACATTCTGGGGTAAACTGTGGTTGGTGTTATGATCACTTTGACTGGTTCAACACCTCGAAAAAGTCCAATATCTTTTCCAGAGAGATCCAAAACTCTCAACATTACTGTCTCTTGTAATTCATCAGGCAGGTCTTTAACTGTCATGGCAGGAAACGATCTGATGAGAGGATACAGCTCATCAGCTGACTGGAAGTTTCATCATCGTTATTTGTCTGAATTGCTATCCCTTCAAGTGTACATGTGATGGAACATTTTTATTTGCACAACAAATCTCTTCCCAACAGACTCACAGGACTTGAGTCACAACTACGACTCGGTAAAGACCCTCAAATGTTCCTATCTAAACTGGAAATGGCTCAGTGATGGGGCTTATCAAATGCTGGTTTGCTACTCTTACAACCTGAACTGTCCTTCCAGAAAGGGGTACATTAGAGACTTCTGCAAATCTGACAGTGGAACATGTTGCTCCAGTGTCAACCAGGAATGAAACATCATGATCCATATACACTCGCATTCACATAAGGACCACACTGATCTACCTCCAATGAAGAAGCCAACTCACATTCTTTCTCTTTTGAGCTTTCATTCATGCATTCTTCACTCATCTCATCATGACTGAAATCAACCAATGGGTACTGTGTGATTAACTGATTTACATTTGCTTTTTTTCTCTGGCTCACTTTCTGCTGAGGAACCATTACCTGTTGCTGTGCCATCAGAGCTTGTGGTATTTGCTGTGGGGCATGAATTTGCTGTTGGAGAAATTGTACTTGTTGCTGGAGAACCTGAATTCGGACTGCTCCAGTTGTAACATTCATGACTTGATTTCTGGGCCTTTGAACTCTCTAAATTGAAATTGACTTGTCAGTCATCTGTGCAACACCACCACCTTTCACTAAATTCTTTACATTACTAAATGGAGACTCCTGTTTCCAATGTCTGATATTGCCGCATACATGACAAGGAAGTATTTTCTTCATGTTCTGAACATCAGCCACATTTACATTTGATTTTACTTGAATTCTATGACCCCTACCTCTGAACTAAGGAACCATGTTGTCTTGCTGCTGTGTTCCCTGCATTCCTCCTGCATTCACCTACATACCTGCTGGTTGTAGAGACTCGATTTGCATCACCATCGCCTTTTCCCTCAACCTTTTCTGCTTCAACTCAAACTCACCACTATAGTATTTTGTGTAATGCAATACTTCATCAATCAGCTTTCCTTTCCAGCAAATCAAATGATTCTGAATCATATTACTAATTTCAGGCTTTAATCCTTGAACAAATCTGAACACAAAATGAATCATGTTTCTTGGCTCAGTAATCTTTGTTCCACTGTATTACTTGAATGCTTGTACCAATCTCTCATAATAGGCATGAAATGACTCCTGAGATGTCCTATCAATTCTGTGCTAATCAATATCTTTAGGGGAAAGTCTAGTTTTCAGGAACCCAAACACCTTGTAACAGCTTTTCTTCACCTCTTCGGATGGCGCACCTGTTACTGCATCCCTTGGCAGCTCACGTGTTGGCCAGTCAGCACTCTGCTTGCCCTCAACCCACAAATCTGCTGGAACCACAATCTAAAATACAGTATTGAAATCTTCCCACAAACACTTCACAAGCTTGACAAACCTCTCTGTTTGCTGATACCATTCCACTGGTTTCTCCCTCAACTTTGGTAATCATTTGTAATGACAGTATGCCACTTCTACTCCAAGGGGCATGATCAAAGTTCCATTCAGGATTTCTCTCATTGGCATCATTTTTATAGCTTCCTCGGCCTGCTGTACATCATTTCAAGATGTAGTTGGCTTCTACTTCTGATCTATTTTCTTTGTCTATCTGCCTTCCCATTTATCTAACGCTCCCCATGTTTGAAAACTTTGAATCAACTCCTTAATGTGAATTTTCATTCCAGGTGATCTCATATTTGGAAAGTCTCTCAAATCAAATTCTATTCTGTAACTCTTCTTCAACTGTGTAGATTTATTCACTTAAATTTCATATTTCAGTCAATTTCTCATAAACCTGCCCTACTTGAAGAGTAACATCCTTGCACAGGAAGCACATAAAGCACAATTCATTCTCATTGTAAAAATCTAACCTGTCTAATTCAAGAGTTCTCTCAATCATTTCATTTAATTCCAGTTTTAATCTAGCCATGTTCACTGTCTTTTCTCCCTCAGGTGTGTTTCCTGGAACTAATGCTTCACTCAAGTTATCTAACCATCCAGTCAGTTGTTGGGCTGTCGATCCTTGTGAAGTGATGTTATTACCTAAGGCTAAGAACTGTGGATGAATACAGGGGGTTCTTATTGCCTGCTCCTGTGCTAACACAGATGAAGCTGTAGAGCATGGGAGACATGTCACATCAGTCAGTGGACCCACTCCATTATGTGAATGATTCGAACCAAAGGAATTCACAGGGGTCATGGCTGACACAGTAGTACTCTATTTCTGCATTAGTCCCAAAAAGCTAATTCATTGCTGATTCTGGATTGGGAATCTGGAAACAGCTCTCATTATTACCCTGGGCATACAACAGGCATACTGGACCTATGGTTATAGGAACTGTTAATGTTTCTGGTCCTGAAAAATTCTACTAACTTGGCGGGAACATTAATCCTTTACCTTGGCCAGTTAATACTGCTCCAAAAGCCTGATTTGACTGATTCGGAGGAACATTCTGTGGTGTCGTTGCTGATAAATACATAGGCATTGTCTGTCTCTGATTTGCAACTTTTGCAGGTGTCTGTACATTAGGTGTGGACTCAAACTGAGTCAGACCAGCATTATGAATTGTCTCTGACATAGCTGGAACTGAGACATTCTGAAATGAATTAACATTTGAAACTGTCAGATAGGACCTGGCACCTGTGCAGCATTTGCAGTAGGCACATTGGGAATTATCTAAACCTGGTTCTGTGCAGCTGGGGCTATGGCCATAGTCAGGACTACATTCTGACTGCATGATACAATGGGGACGATTCTGCAACAACTGAGTTATAAATTCATCATCTGAATCACTCTCAACAACTGCTACCCTTTTATTTTCACCCAATTTCTGTTCTGTATCTTTCTCAGAATTCTTTTTGGCTGTAGGTCTAACACTTCTATCACCTTCCTGTGAAATTTCTGAAAACAGCTTCACTGCATGTAATGTCTCTGCTTTCCACATTCTCTGATCTGCATTCCACCCAGCTTCTGCTAATGTCATTTACTGCTTTCCTCATTCTCTTTCCAAATTTCTGAGCCTCTTTTTTTCTTGAAACTAATTCCCAAATGACAAGTGCTTCAAATTGTGCAGGTGTAAGAAGAGGGTTTGATTCATACAACACCCTGCACAAGTTCTCCAAAATTCTCAAATTAAAGGTTCCATAACAGGGAAAAGCTAAGGTGTCTTCCTTCTCAGTTATGATGTACCATTGGTTTACCCAAAGACATGCTGAAACTCCTCTCTCCTCCATTACCTCGAATGCTGGTGTACCCTCAGGTGGAGTAGGCTCACCGTTCTCCAACTGGATTAAAAACATCTCCTCTCAACGTGCTACTTAAAGCTTTGAAAAACATTATCTTTTCACAAATGCAAGTCACAAACACAATATCTAGGAAACCAAGAAGTAATTTTCAATCCCACTATCCCTTTCACAAGCTGTTCTCAACCTATGGCATCACAGTCTTGTCCACCAATCCATGTGCTGCTTTTCTCACCAAACGACCTTTCCCAGCGTGGCAGAAAATGACTTCACACTCACTTCACTCAACAGCTGTGACTTGCTTCAGAGCCATCTTATACACTTTTCATGCAAAACCTAATTCAAATATAGTGGGCACAAAACCTGTCTTCTCACTCTGGGTAGGGCTCAAACACTTTGGTTGTACAGAACTTTCTAATGTGGCCTTTCGCACAAACAGTTTCTCTTCCGGCTATGGCTTTCTCACATGCGCAAGTAAGATTTGACCTGCAAACTACACTCCCATTAGTAGGGATTCTCCCTCTGCACTCAGGATTCACTGAATACTAACCAATGACAAATACACTCAAAGAAATGTACTGGTATTGTAGACAGCGCTCAATCGATCAACACCTCACCTGCAGACAATAAATTAACCAAGTGTCAAGATACACTTGTACAATACTCTGGAGTCTTAGGCCTTGCAGGACCCGTCAATAACAACAACCACGTGGGCAATTTGTAAGCACCAAGCACAACATTCACTTGGAGTATGCCAACACCCCAGTCTCTTACTTGGAGTACGCCAGCTCCCTACTGAATTACTTTGGAGTACGCAAACTCCCTACTCACTTCATGCAACACACTTCACCACAATTTAACCAAAGCATTGCAATTGCAACCCCTATTCAAAACACATACTGTACACTTGGAACACAAGACTGGAATCTCATCAACCCATATGCTACACCAAGAACAACTCACAATATGGGCAAATTCTGACTCTCCTGTTCACAAGACAAAACCTAGCTCTGCGACCAAAAACTGTTGAGGCGCTGGTCCAAGGAAGATTTTTCTCCCCTGTTATGCTTAATAAACCACCCTAGCGTGTAGGTGAGACACCATCCTCTTTCTCACCTCTTGAGGTCGATAGATCTTTGGACTAGTGTAGTGAAGAGTGTACTAGTCAGAATTTTTCAATCACAAATCAATGACATTATACCATAAGCAATTCTAACACCATAACCAATTTAACACTAAATCAAACTCCAAATGAATGAAGTTTCAAAGTTCCATTACAATGCCAAAATCAATATGACATATATGGTGTGCAAAACTAAATTACAAACATGCATGAAAACCATAGGCTGACCAAAACGGATGAAAAGATTTAACCTACTAAAGATCTACACTGTCAGACACTCCAAAAGAATGATACAGACTAGCAACAACACAATATGCACAGTATTGTTAGATTTCAAAGCAGATGTAGATGACATCAGTAAATCACCAAAATACAGCTCAACATTCAATTTCAGATTTCAGGTCTAGTCCATTCATGTCGCATTTGGACGTGCATGTGTGGGAATGGACTAACACATGCGAACAAAATCAAAAATAAAAGAAAGTCAAAAATAATTTGAAATATATCTAAATTAGGGCAACTCACTATATAATTATGCTGGTGTTATTATCGAACTAGAATGGACATAAGAAACCACATTTAATTATACCTCTCATCATGAAACAGCAGACAATAATAGTTTGTCAGACAGGATGGTCACCTTCTTCATCAGTTGTCAGCAGCATCAGGGCAGTGTAGAACACGGGCTGCACTTTGGGCAAATCAGCATTTCAGAATTAGTTTGGCTTTTTAGTACTGAACAGCATAACAGAATAGGGAAAATAAGACTAAAATGAGAAACCTCATCTGGGGACAAAGAGAAACAGAGTGTGACTGCAGACTCAAACAGGGTCCTGGACAGCTTTGAGGCAGGAGAAGACTGACTTCAACAACACTAGCTAAAGAACAGACTCACAATTCAATGTTTCTCACTAATTAAAATATGCTCAATCCATTCTTTGGTCCTTCAGGTGGGCTCACTTTGGATGTCAGATTTGGTGACCAATGGCTGCAGATGGTATCACCAGTTCTACTACTATTCCAAATCTTCTCAGCAAAAGAGCATTGTAAGTTGGTTGACTTCATACATTTCCACCAAATATTCAATTTTCTAATATTCTGCAACATTAGAATCCTCTCTCACAACACACAATAAACAATACTGATATTTCTCATGAGGACTACACATTTCCTGTCTTTTTTAACAGCTAGAACAAATACTGCAACATTGTTAATCCTAAAACATGTTATTCGCATTCAATACAATAAGGCACTCAATATCAGATTAACAAACTAGGAAATCAATTCAGGTCAGAGGGGACAAAATAAACAAGTGATTTTTCGTTACTGCTGCAAAATAAATCTTTCTGGTCTAGTTAAGCTAAGAAGCCTAAATGTATATTATTATAATTAATGCATGAATAAACCTATTGTGCACCTTACAATCCAAATCAAATGTGCAAAGCAAAATATTTAATTTTTAGTACTTCAATTCTTAATCTACATTTTGCTAAACATTCTTAACATTAATTCATTTTAGTACTCCATTCAAAACAACTGCAAAATCTCTCATGTTAAAACGTGGTGCACAATATGTATGCCAGCCACATGGTCCACCATAATTGAAATGTATACATATTACAACTCATTTTATTTCTCTTTAGGCTTTTAAATGACAGTTTGTAAATCACCATATGCTAACTTCTAAGCATCTAATATATTAGTAAAATTTGATTTCTATCAAACAAATGGCTCCAACTGCAGAGGCGACTCAAATTTGGAGTTATTTTTTGTCAATGAACCCAGCTGCCTATCATCAACGGATAGCAGCCACCAGCTGCAAACTTTCATGCATGGCAAGACCAGAATGGACTGCAATAATGGAAAAGAAAGGCATGGGACTCATAAGTCAGACGAAACATTAGTTGTCAACATCTCTTCGATAAGGCTAGCGGCCTTACAGGAGGCAGCTCTTAACAGAGGCACGTCATTCATACCAACATACCAATCTAACCTATTGGAAACAGAAGTATATGTTTTTAGGTTCATGCGTAATTTGAGGTTAAGCTATTTTTTTTATGATTTGGAATCTATGGCTTACAGTGGAGAAGAGTCTGATTACTTGGAGGTTAAACAAGGGAGTACATTCTGTGCATCTATAGCACATAAAACACTTGATATGTTTGCATCATTGATCAAAAAGAATTTACAGCAAGTTCATTTTAATCACTTCTTTATTTCCAATTTGTCTACACGTGAACGGGGTGCTCTACTTTTGTTGGCTCAAAACAAGGATTTCGCTTTTCATCAAGCAAACAAAGGAGGTGCACTAGTGGTTATGGATTGCATCCTCTTTGAGGACAGAGTGTCAGCACATGTTTCTGGTAAAAATACCTATATACCACTTGAGTATGATCCCACAATTGAATGTGCCAGTACCTTGGAGACGAAATTGGAAAAGGCTTTTGAGTACAGGTAGATTAAACACAACACACGTTGTGTCCTAATCATTGAGTTTCCGAGCTGACCACATCTTTACATGCTAACCAAGATTTATAAAAGTATCACTGATTCTCCATTCAGACCTATAAAGTCTGGTTGTGGTTCCATTCATAAACCGCTTGGGAAATATCTGGATACATTTCTACATTCTTTTGTTCAGAACTGGTGTTCCTATGTTCAAGACACCACTGATTTCCCTAAACATTTGCCATCATTACATTTCATTGACACAGATAATTGGTGGCTCTGTACTGTTGATGTTACCTCATTATGTACGTCCACACGTCATAATGAGGGCATTGAAGCTGTGGAATGGGCACTTATTAATCAAGACCAAGTATGTGCCAATAAAGTTTTCCTGTTGAAAGTGTTACATGTTTGTCTGTTTCACAGTTATTTGTTTTTGGAAAGACACCTACTATCTACAGAAGCATAGCACACTCATGGGTTTTTCTGGGGCTCCCAGTTATGCTAACATTTTCATGGCAAAGTTTGAGGCTAGCTTCATTTACATCTCTGAGGCTTGGCAAACACACCTTGATATCTGCTTAAGGTACATTGAGGGCATATTTGTGATTTGGAGAGGTTCTAGGAATCTTCTTGAACAACAGATTTCTGAACTGAATTAAAAAAAACTAGGATCCAATTCACTCATTGTCTTGACACGACAAACTTTACTTATTTAGATGTTCACATTGAACTTACGTTGTCTGGGATTTCTACCACAGTATATAAAAAGCCAACTGACCGGAACAACATGCTATTATTCAGCAGTTTTTCATCCACCATCACTGAAGAGACACTTGCTTTTTCACGTGTGAAATGGTTCACTTCTGATGCTGCCATCTGTACACAGACACTCTGCATTCAGGAGGCAATTAATGAACTGTGGCTTCCCAGAACAAATATTAAACTCAGTCTTACAGTGTACGTCCACTTTGGATCACCCTAGGTTGTTAGAAAAGAAACAGCCAATTAGCTGCTCACAAGAGGTTTTTGTGCCCAGGTTGTCCACCTAGTCAACTGCCATAAAAAGGATCATAATACGTCTTTGGGAACTACTTCAAACAGAACCAGATTTCAAGGGTCTCTTTCATGATCAACTTCTATTTGCATATGAACCCACATGGAATTTGAAATACATTTTATCATCCATCAAATGAAAACCTGATTCATCACACAAGGGTATGAGGAAATGTTACAATTGTACACATTGTAGTTATGTAATTGAGGACAGTACTATTTCTCACCGACAGACGAGCAAGCTGTTTCATTTGAAATATACAGCAGATTGCAATACTCAAACGGTGATATATGCTATTAAGTGCCGGTGTTTTTTTTTTTTATATGTAGAAAAAGCAGAGGGGCGTATTAGGGTACACATTATGAGCACAAGAGAATGATTCGAAACAAGATTAGAAACTAGCCTCTTGCAGCACATTGGATTGACTACAAGCATAACATTGCTCAATTACATTTCACAGTGCTGGAAAATATTCTGAGGAACCCTGAGACTAACATTCAGAAACTGCTATCACAACATCAAATCTATTGGATTAAGAGGTTGAACAGCCTCATTCCCACAGGCCCAATCCAAAAACTGGAAATGGTGTGCTTTTTGTAAATCTGTGGACAACTGTGTCTAACCAGTCTTTTTGTTTACAACCGGCAGCCTAAAGAACCTGTTTAGCAACTGTTATTCAACACAATACAGGTTTAGGTATCTCAAACACGTTTACACTTTCACATGCTCTGAGATAAGGAGGGACAACAAGTTTCATTTTCTTCTACATTTTCTTCTTCTTTTAATATCAAGCTGTCTTTGTGATTGCATTGTTAATGTTCTCCATGATACAACATGTATGTTGATTTGTTTTCTTTAGCAGGAATCTCCCAACATCCGGTATGACGTGAATCTTGGACTTCTACATGTATTATCATTAACTAATGTTAATGTTTTTTTTAATTTGACAGAGTCCTTATCATGTTCTTAGAGACTTTATTTTGTGTCTGTTGTCCTGGACAATAAGTGTAGAGCACGGAATCTCATAATTATACGATCCTTTTTGTGTCCTTCATCACGCAGGTTTGTTTATTTGAGGTTGTTTAAATAATTTGGTATGAGGCTTGTGTGCACAATAAGCACTATTCATCTATTTCTTTATGTTTATTTATCACTATTTATTTTTCACCAGTTGTTTTCTGCACCCAAAGTTAGCTGTGTAATTGACAGGTTACAGTTTTGTGGCAGTATGTCAATTATTTTCGTTCATGTGGGTGTGCCTATGATGTGGGTCTCATGTCTTATGTTCCCTGCATTCCTCCTGGGACACACCTTTCCTTTGATGGCGCCAAGTTAACACACAAAGGTTTGGCGTTCTTCTTGATCCGCAGGTAATATTCACATTGTTGTTGGTTCACTGCATGTATGTTTTTGTTGTTTTTTCTGCTGGTAATGGTTCATCACGTTTCACAGAGCCTGTGTTTTGCGTTTGAACGTTGATTCCCGTATTCCAGTATTTTCAGCATAACTTTCATCTTCATGGGGAGGGTGGCATTGTCTATTTCAGTTTGACATTTTGACTAATCCGGATTGTTTGTCTTTCATGCTGCATGTGCCGTGTATTCACCTGCTGTGAAGCACCATACGAGTGGTTTGAATGTATTTTTAGACTGTTGGACACCGTTCATTGTCGGAGGATACTGCATGAGTGGGGTATTTTGTTCTGTCACCAAAATTCAGTTATAGGCATGGGCTGTCTGAGCACTTGCCTTTTCATTGTGATCATTGACACACGCTATTTGTCATTGATATGGGCTTATAATGATTGGCATGTGCGTTTCCACTTAGGGCGTGGTTCCTTGCAGCCCCTCTTCATGTTACAATTCCGCTTCTTGTTATTGAGTAGAGGTGGGGAGCATACAAAGCATGGGCACACTTGTTGTTTGTGATACCTACAGGCCTTCTAGTTTTTATTATTTGCTGCTATTGAATCTGTGATTCTTCTCAAATATTTATTTTGGTTGTTTCAATTTGTAATTTACAGTTGCCCCTGACAAAGGGTGTGTTCATCCAAAATGCATTGGGTTGTGTTCTGCAATCATGAAAAATTCTTCGAAGATTGGAATTTCAGGCTAATGTCGTTTTAAGTGTGATGGACACTTGAACAGCACAATTGATCTACAAGCAATTAAATTATCTTGGACTACTATAACTCTTGCCTCAAACTGTTGTGCATTCCATGTTTATAGGTTGTTGATTATTTGATTCAGTTCTGGTTGCTTTTGTTTACTCTGAAGCCTGTTCGAGCATGAGCTTTGCGTGCTGAGCCTAGTACATCCTATTGTTCTAGCCCATTTTAAAATATTTTCCAGGTCGAAATAACAGTTTAAAACTGCACTACAGGCTTTGGTGGCAGTCCTGAGATATTTCTTAAAAAGACTCTTTAGTGGGTGGACAAAGGAGTGCTGCAGGCCTATGAGTAACATTTAATTTACAGACCCTGGATATACGTAGTATCATTTACTAGGGACTTACAAGTAAATTAAATGTACCAATTAGGTAGACTCCAGTTGTACCATGTTTTAGGGAGAGAGCACAATCACTTTATCACTGGTTAGCAGGGAGAAAGTGCACAGACCCCTAGTGCCAACAAAAATAAGTTCAACTGGTGGCAAAATCTCGGTGAGGGTGAGCCTGTAAAAATGGGCTCGGGCAGCAGTTTTAATTTTCCATGGAGACACTGTCTGAGCTGGCTCCCTGATGCCACACCAAAACAAACATGACCGTGTTGACCTTCCCCCACAACACCATTTTGTAGCCCTAATTTCAACCATGTGAGTGTCCTTCAAGGACCTACCTCAGAATCAGCTCTTGAGTCTGGAGATAAGAATGCTTGGCCATCCTAACTTTTGTTATTGACAGACATTACAGCCAATGTGCCATCCTGACAACCAATGGACTGGACCAGCTAATGCAACTAGACAAGGCCCTATAAGACCTAATGCTCAATGGGGTGAGAGGAGCATGGGTGAAATTGCCCACATTCAATGTTGCTGCCCAGCTCATTGGCGATAGAGTGCTTTGTAAAAAGCTAACTGGCATTCAGAACAGGGCACCAGCGCTGAAACAGGTCAACAGAGATACCTGTATGCTGTGCCACAATGAAACCCAATAGTGAAGAGCAAAAGGGCAAGCCCTGGGGTACAGCAGTAGCTATTGTGTCTCAGGAATGGGACCCAATAAATAAAGAAGGAAAACCTGTGCTCGAGTTCACCATTCCTCATTTAAAATCAGGGCACCCTAAAATAGGAAGTGAATGGCAGTCACAAACTTCTCACCTGAAACCTGGGAGGAATTTCTGCTCATTCTAGAAAAGGTCCTACTGCTGATTACACAAATGACCCAAGCCACCTCGCGCCCCTCATTGAAAATCACCACTAAAAGAGGAGGGAGCATGGGTGCGCCAGGTATTTAAACCATCCGTAAGCATACACCACTCCCTCGAAGAGATTTTTCCCGACCTGAAGGGGGAGAGCTAGGCCCCTTCCCCCACTGTACCAGTGAACTCCTTCACCATTGAGGACATGTGGGGGATACTCTAGGGCATGGGACTGTCATACCAATGATCTGTCTGCCAAAATGTCACGCTGTGCGCATCGTGGTGAGCTACTTTTGACATATTTATAGTGCCTGGCAATATCTGGCAGTCCCAAGTAATTGTTGTCGCCTCAAGGATTGAGAAGAACAAGCTTGCACAATGTAATCTTTAACGTTGCGGGCTTAATGTAAACATCGTTTTTTTAACGCTAGAACATCCCTACTTCAAACTCCTCTACTGAAACAACAATACAGTGTTTTCTTATGTTTATTGAACTGTTACTGCGTGAGTAGTACATTGAGAGGCATACTAGTTTGCCTGCATTTTTCACATTTTGCTAGGGAGTGAATAGTGAGGTGGGGTTGCATGTTATACAATTTAGCCACACGCTTGGAGTTTATAGGCAATTTTTAGCCTGCAAAACAGCCACAAAATCCCAGTGACTGCAGCTAGCAGGAACTGACCAAAGAACAAATTATCCTCCAATGCCTGAATATGGTGACCAACAATGCAGCCTCCTTAATGTGCAGTCATAGGTAGGTGGTGATTCTAAGTGTGACCTCCTCAGTGTGTGACAATAGCTGGACACAAAATGATTCCCTGCAGTGAGAGGATCTACGGTTCCTCGGGGAAAGTCGAGAAATTTCACCCGACTACACAAAGTGCGATTAGTGAACTATATTGACTTTACAGGCGAATCACATGTTTTCCCTCCCTAATTCAGTATGAATAGGGAAATCAATGCTCACAATTCAAGAAAAAGTCTGATAGAAAACCTGGCAGTAATAGCTTTCCATTCACTACTCCTGCAGGAACTTGAAGTTTATCATGCTACTTAAAATTCAATGTCCTCATTGTAAGTGGAAGCTGAACTACTTTCACAAGACTGGAGCAACCTTACTTTCATCATAATTCCTGTCTTTATTAAATGTTTAACTACTTTTACACCCCACGCTAGCATATAATTATTTTGCAATTAGATTTTCTTAACAACCCTTTTGTGAGTCAAAAGGAAAGCGTTTAAAAGTTGATTTATAAGATGACTGATGTGTTTTTATGATTAGCATTTCCCGTTCTGTGTCTTTCATTTTCTCTTTTCTCAGTTCCCGCCTCTTGTTTTGTGACTTCTCTTTCATGTGAGTTCCCTTTCTTTAGTGCTTGATGCTAAGCATAAATGACTCCTGTCCTTTGGAATTCCGCCACCAAGCAATCACTTTCAACATATATTTTTTCTGCACAAGTCCTGTGGGGATTAAAGCTGAAATGTTAACAAGAAAAACAATTCATCACCTTTTCACAGAAAAATTCAAGAATCCTTTCCGACTTGGCATTTTGAAAATGATTATGTCGTTCCAAGATCTGCCGAAATTGGCACTGAAGCAATTAAATGCATGTCATCAAAAATGCATGTCATAACACTATTATCTGTCCCAATGGACTTGTTGCAATTGTATATAATGACTGTTCTGAGTCCTACACATGTCGTGTAATATGTGACCTGGGCCCCGAATTACTATGACTTTGCGTCAGGGTTGCATCACTGTTGCGACGCAGCACCAATTAAAGCCCTTTTTGGCATTTACTAAGCCACATAAAGCCACCTTGCGTTGTTTGGTAAACATATAATGCTACGCAGCGCATAGCACACTGCCTTGTTTTACTTTGCTTCTGATAGGCATTACATGGGTGGTGCATGGGCATTCCCATGCATCCACCCATGTATTTTGGCACAAACTCAAATTTAAAAAGGCTTGTAAACCTGGGGTTGTGCCAAAATGGTGTGCCCACTCAATAGAGGCTTAAAGAGATGTTATTTCATCTTTCCATGTATGCTGCATTCTTCAGCACACATGGACATATAATTATGCCTCTAATGATTGTTTTTGAGTAGGAAGATGTACCTTCCTGTGCAAAAACAATACTGCCCATCATACAGAGTGCCTGCATTGGAGCTAGGTAGCACACATCTTTGTAAATATGGAGCATTTCTGCTCTCTCTTTTTACCCAACGCAGCACAGAAAGTTCCCTTACCGAGCCACATTGCATGAAATAAATGTGCCCCTGGGTGCTTCATAGATCACTATTTATTGATAAACCCAGGGCGTCTGGGCACATATAATGCTCTTTCATTTTTTCTATTCTGTATTTTGTATTCATTTTTATCCCGCTACCATGGTATAACTCAAAAGACAGAACAGCGAGGCATTGCTTAAGAAGAACTGCTAATCTTCTTGCAGTACTAGCTTTATACACTTTTCAGTACATTGCAATTCAAAGCATGTTGAAGGCGCACAAAAGAAATGGATATTTTAGATTACATTTGTTTTCATTCATTTAAATTGGAGCAGATGAAAAATGAGTTATGTCGAAAATGAAGCAAGTAAATATGAAACAGTGCCTGCTGATCTAGGTAAATTAACTTAAATTGATAATTTGGAAACTTCAGAAGGAAAACGACTGCCTAAGATGCCAATTAATATTTTACTTGACAGCACTGTTGGATATCTGCTGAAAGTTGAATTAATATTCATGCTTATCAATATCATTAATTGATCTTATAGTTTTACTGAATGTCTACTGGTTTTCCAAATCACTGCAAATATTTTAAAAACGAAACTATTTGATTACATGCAATTTCAAGCAGATTAGTGTGAGCTCCATGTCAGAGGTTTTGACACGTTGTACCCATTTATATAATTGTGCATTCTAATAAATATCTTTAAACGGAGTGCCTTGATACTCAGACAAGGAGACATTTTTATAATGAACCTAGCAATCACCATGAGGACATCCTACAACTAGCATGACCAATGATTATTCATATGTAAATTTTGGCTTTCTGATAATTAAGGAAAGCACCAGAAAAACTTTACTCTACACACATACTTACTCCACGAGGGATGATGGCAGAGGCAGAGTTGAGCACTCATTCTCCTCCAGGTCTTCAGTAAAACCCCAACTTATTTTGCCTCTTTCCTGGCACTTCATCTCAGTTATGCAGCCTATAGTAGGAGAGCAATGTTTGAACTGCTGAGCAGAGTGTAGCATGTACTTTTCTTTAATTTTAGAAATATATCTAAAATTAAATGAAAATATGCTTACACCCTCTTTGAACAATAGAAACATAAAAATAGAGAAGCTTAACTCATTAAACCATAGTAACACTAAACATAGAGCAATTTGCCAGATTATACTAAATTCCATCTGTTACATTTATAACAAACCTTTAGTATTATGCTATTAACTGACATCAGGCAAAACTGATAACGTTTGTGTAAATAGACCTTAATTCTGAAGACCATTCTTTTTAGAGTTGTCTGTTTCCCAAACTCTTCTAACCAATCTACTATGGAAAGCTTTGAAATCAATTTCAAAGTCTTCAGAACTATGTTTTTCTTGTGCCTTGGAATTCCACGGAGTTAGCTGAAAAGTTTGTGGAATTCTACAGAGTTCTGCTGTACAAGCTTGTGCACAGCATTCCATCTGATGAAACATCAAGCTGTCCAATACAATGCCATCGTCCCACACAGCAAGGCCTCACATACGAAGGCCAGGTCAGGATTGTATACTGCTAGTTTAGACATCTGCTGTAGCACTCCGGCAGTAAGTAACAACAAGCACAGCTATTGAGCCCACAGAATCCTGCACCTGTCCAACAAGACTTGCGCTCCCCACTGATTACTTATAATTAGTTGTCTTCTTTGTATTGTTAGATGCAGTTTTGCTGGGTATTGGCAGCTGCTGACAAGGATACCCCACTCTGCTGCACGAGGGAGTGGTGGCATTGAATAACCGGAGTGTGGGAGTTAAAAACCCTCTGCTCCCCTCCCTACAGCGATTTGTTGGTGGATGGTGCAATTTCATTCAGCCTTGCACTTAAGCGGTGAAATCAGAAATGGACACTTTCTTCGCCCACAGAAGAGCACAGTACCCGCTTCACTCATGAATTTTCTATGACGGCATTAGCCTGCCCCTTGTCAATGTCTTTCGCTATCTTCTATGCACACCCACACATTTCTGTAGATAGGAAGCCCCTCTTAAGGCAAGAATCATGCATAGAGGGTTGCATAGACACGTGTTTGTCACAGATACAAAATAAACCAGGCTTGCGTGCATCATTTTGAATGTGAGAATGATAAAAACAATATCACCAGATCTTGTATAGGTAATGTTTATGTGATTGTGTATTGAATAGGACTGTTACCCAGGGCGACAACTCAGAGGGATGTGTGAAAGTAATATGCCTAAAATAAATAAACAGTTAAGTAGTCCTGAGTCCTTAATTCTTGTGTGGTACACTCCGCCACTGTGTGGTCGGTTGAGTTTTTGTCAAACTCCGGACTCCAAGAGGAGCGCAGAGTAGACAAAACTCTGTGAACTCAGTGGGTGGAGCAGAGTTTACCGCCCCGCTCTACTCCTAAATCTGCTCACACCTGGGGTGTAGAGAGGATTTTACATTTTATAAAACCTCTGCAGCTCTTAGGACTCTAAATTTGGGGGACTTGGTAAAGAACAGGGAAAAACAAAACTTCATCTCAAACTTCAATATACTTCAACATTAAACAAATGTTTTGCCTTAGGACTCAATAATGAGAGATATTAAAATGTTGAACATTTTATTAATCATTACTTCTCAAATAGTTTTCCTTATTAATATCAGTGAAGCATGAGTTACAAAACATACCATAAGGTGTGTCCCATAGAACTAATCCCTATTCTAAATTTCTAATACAAGAAACATTAGATCGAACAACTCTTAAGAAATGTTCTAATAAAGAGCAGTCAAGGATCAGCAACAACATTCATCAGAGTCAGTGAGGATAACATATAAAATAGCAAACAGTAGCACGTGTCTGAAAGTTTGTCTAGCTACTAAAACTATTAAAATTCATAAAGAAGAAATATTATAGTCACTGAGACAAGAGAGATAGAGCATGGTCTGAGGCTTCACAGAGTTTTGTAAAGTGTGTCTGATCTTCTCTCAAAGGAATCTCAACCTATGGTGATTACCCTGTTCTTTCCCTGGGACACATTTTATACATAGCATAATGATACACAAGTTTCATAATTCTTCAGATAGACAATCAGAAAGCAAGAACATCGTGAGACAGGAACAGTTTCTGTCGAGATGGTAAGTTCTATCAAAGAGTGCTCTAAGCACACAATACATTTGTAAAAGTTTCGACTGCAGCAAAATGTTTCAATATTTTCCCAACCACCTGGATTTCTGAAAGAAAGAACATTTATGTAAATTCTAGGTATGAGCACACTAAGTCATTCCTTTTCTCACATGTCTTCACACTAGAAGCCTATTCATAAAGAAGCAAGTTTTAAGATTAACTTAGCAAGTTTTGAGACCCCAGCAGGTCAAGTAGTTAATAATGAATAGCAAAATATAACTTCCTTTGTAGTGTAGGAAGTTTGCATCATGAGAAGTCATGGAAAATTCACCAAAAAATAATCTGCTGAGCAAATACAGTATGAAACTTGTTGATGTCAATAAGTCGAGCAAATCAAACAAATGCAGATGATGCAGAGTTTAGAAGGCAAAATGCACCTTTAAGATGCAGAGTTTAGTTATGCCTATAATTCAATCATATGTGTTATTGTTTAAATGTTTTTTTTTGTTTTTTAAATGAAAATCTCTAGCACATCGACCTTGATTTTTCTCCTCTTGAGACAGATATCTCCTTACAGGAAATCTATAAGGCTCTTAATGCACTTAAATAGGAAAGGCTCCTGGTCCTGATAGTTTCTCAATAGACTTTTTTCTCTATTTTTCCAATATTCTCTTACGAGGATTACTACAATTATTTAAATTTCTTCCCCACAAATGGCTTTCTCTGGATACATTCAGGAAGCTACTATTTACCTTATTCATAAGGGGGGGAAGATCCATCATACTGTAAAAATTATAGACCAATCTCTCATGTAAATGCGGATTACAAAATATTTGTTAAACTTCTTGCCATTAGCATAGAACAATTTCTTCAAACTTTAATAGCCACAGAACTGTAGGTTTTATAAAGGGATGACTGGCTTCATATTACACTAGATTATTCTTACTTACCCATTACCAGCTATAACAGTGGATTCAGAGAAAGCTTATGATAGGATTCACTGGAATCTCATGCTAAAATCTTTAGTTTAGCATGGTCTTGATCCCAAAATGAGATCCTTAATTTTTTTATTATATGTTTCCCCAAAAGCCTCAGTTTTAGTAAATGTGGTTGCCTCCGCTCGCTTCTTCCTCCTACGGGGGGTGTTGTACGGGAAGGTTGTCCATTATCCTCGTTAATATTTGTTTTTGCCTTTGATCCCTAACTCTCCCAAATATTAAATAATTCCTTCATTACTGTTTTTCAATATGGGTTAAATCAGTTGAAATTGTTGGCTTATGCTTATGACATTCTCTTCTTTATCTTAAATCCTGAATCTTCCTTAGAAACTTTGCCCAAAAACTTTTCTAATTATTCCTCTGTATGAAGTTATAAAATAAATTCTGATAATGGTGACATTTTCTCCCTTAATAAATTCTCTTTCAAACAAGCATTTGTATTCTTTGGGTTTCAATGGAACTCCTCAAAGATTAGATACCCGGGTCTCTGGTTTACCTCATCTATCAGTGACTCAATTATTTTAATCTCAAAGACAGTTTAACTAAACTTGAAACATTACCATCCTCCTGGAATCCTTTGCTTCTTTCTTGGTGATAGTGTCTTGACTCTATTAAAATTTTGGGTACTCCCATATTATTATATATCTGATGTAAAATTCCTGTACTCATACCTTTCCTTTACTTCAAGTATATTGACTTTCTTTTCTCTAAATGTGTAAAGAGAAATAACAAATCCAGAATTTCTCTTGAAAAACTCAAACACTCGAAGAGTAATGGTGGTATAAATTTCCCTGATTTTACTCTTCATAATAAAGCCTTTTGTTTATGGCAATTCTCCTTGTGGATTGTCAAAGCCCCTTCCACATTTCTTCCCTTAGGGCTTTATATTGAAAAATCATCCTGGTTCCACGTGAGGAGATTTCTTTTTTTCCCTCTTATATATTATTTCCACATCCCTTTTTCAAAATACCTCCCGGTTATTGAAATATTACTATTTTCCAATTGTCCATAATTATGCGACATTAGTCAACTCATCGTTATGGCATAATAAATGTCATAAATTGTACAACATACCACTTTAATGGAGATCTTGGACTCAGAAAGCTATTGCCTGGGCAGAAGAATAATTCCATTGAGAATGCTCCCATATCTTTCCTCCTCTTTCAAAAAACATTACATTGTCTGAGCAACTTTGTACTAAATGCTTTCTGTTCATTAGAGGATTCTTCTTCACCTTCTTCACCTTCCTCAACATCTCTCTGTCTATTAGAATCCTCACCTAAAGCCTCCCTTGTATACAAATCATTGTTTCTCTACAACTGTCTCTCATTCTAAATCCAAAGTGGAACTTCTCTGTGAATCCAACCTGAATTGCTCCTGATCTTTATTGTTCTCGAATAAATTACGGCTTAGACTTCACAAAGTATCCCGAAATGCTAGCACCACTGAAACACTGTTTTTCTCTATAACAGACTTTACATCACTCCGTCACATACTGCTAAATTCTCTTTAGGCAGAAACAGTAAGTACTGGTATTTTCAGAAAACTAATAGTGACCTTGTGCACATACTCCTTTATGGCTTGAATACACCAGCTCTTTGTCATAACGTTTGGTCTCAAGTTACAGAGAATCTTCACATGCACAGTTCTTTTGCCATTTCAAATATATTTCTAGGTACTTTGTTAGATTCATTGTTACGTTTTCAGCAAATCATTACTAATTGGAATGTTATTCAAATATTTCCTATAAAGCTTGATGGTACAATGTGTGTCATCATCATAGACGTGATTCAGCCTTTGTGTCTCACTCTCATTCATTAATACATAGGGATTTATTTGTGTTACTATTGGCACTATTTCTGGATAAGAGCTGTACAAATTATTCAAATACGACCCTAACATCATAACATTTTGAACCAACATTTAGGGCCTGATTACAACTTTGGAGGACGGTGTTAATCCGTCCCAAATGTGACAGATATACCACCTACCGTATTACGAGTTCCATAGGATATGATGGACTTGTAAAACGGTAGGTGGTATATCCGTCACATTTGGGACGGATTAACACCGTCCTCCAAAGTTGTAATCAGGCCCTTAAAGTTCAATCGTCTGTCCATACATGTTTATTTATCAATTGTGTACTTCTGTATAATAGTTAGTATGCTTTCATATGTTTAAGTTTAAGGCTCTTTATTTTCTTTGATTCTCTTAACACATTATGGTGGTCATTCCAACATTGGCGGTAAAAGCCGCTTACCGCCGTACAGAAGACCGCCAACACACCGCAGCGGAATTCCACCATAGCTATTATGACCCACATTTCGGAATCCAACAAAATTCAGACACCCACACAAGTACGCCACACCAAAGGTCAGTGATAAACTGGTGATAACAAAATCTCCACCGTCACGCCAGCTGAAATACGACCACACTATCACGACACACGAATCCACGCGGCGGTCTTTCAACTGCGGTATTCCATTGGTGGTACACACCGCCGCGCTCAAAATACACGCACTCTTATAAAAACCAGCCACATTGGACAATTCCAAATACACACACCTGATACACATACACACACCACTCCCACACACCCAATACAATATAAAACACACACCCACATCACCCACAAACCCCTACGAACACTATTGCAGAGAGAAGGCCAGAGAGAGACACCACCATCCATAAACTAGCATCCACAGGCACACAATACCATCACCCACATAACTTCTACGCACAAAACACTACACACCACTACATATCACCACACTTATCTCCGCACACACCACCCCACACATCACCTACACCACCCCATGGCACGGCAAAGACACCCCAGGTTCTCGGAGGAGGAGCTCAGGGTCATGGTGGAGGAAATCGTACGGGTAGAGCCACAGCTATTTGGATCACAGGTGCAGCACACCTCAATTGCAAGGAAGATGGAGCTATGGCGACGAATAGTCGACAGGGTCAACACAGTGGGACAACACCCAAGAAATCGGGAGGACATCAGGAAGAGGTGGAACGACCTACGGGGGAAGGTGCGTTCCATGGTCTCAAGACACCACCAGGCGGTTCAGCGGACTGGCGGCGGACCCCCACCTCCTCAACCACAACTAACAACATGGGAGGAGCAGGTCTTGCCGATTCTGCATCCTGAGGGCCTCGCAGGAGTCGGTGGAGGAATGGACTCTGGTAAGTCAAATCTTAACTATTACATCCCCCACCCTACCTGCATGCCATCACATACCCCCACCCTCGCACCCACCCCTATCACTCCAACTCCTCGCAAATGTACCAATATCACAAACCACCCATCGCAACACCAACGCATGGACACCCATCACTAAAGCATGCCCACTGCACATACCCATACACCCCCCTAAACCATCATCACACAAGCCCCCACACAGGAATGCCAGCACTGGGGTACACGCTCACCCACCCATTGCAAACCATGACACACACAGATGCAATAATCATGCCTTTACACCCCTGCAGGACTACTACCCAACGTCACCAGACAGGAGGGTCCAGACATCTCCACTCCACCCACAGAAGAGGCCCACAGTGATGACAGCACCTCTGTCCACCTGGATCTAGATGTCCAGCCCGGACCATCATGGGCCTCGGGACAGTCGGTTCCCCTCACACAGGCACAGGCCACCACAGACCTTTCCCCCTCTGGAAACACCAGCACAGCACACACCCAGCGGGCCCATACCTCCATCCCCAGGACACGTCATTCAGCTGTGTGTCCACCACTACAGGGAACCCAGGATGACCCACCACCCCAACAACAACAGGGACCTGGGGGTAGTGGCAGTGGGCACACGGTCCAGAGGACGGAGGCCCAGGAACACAGGGGAACTGGGAGGGCTGCTGTGCGACAGGGGGCGGACAGGCCAAGGGAACCCACTCTCCACGAGGCCCTCTCCTCCATCATGGGAGCATACCACCACTCCCAGGAGACGATGGCAACGGTCCTGGCCAAGTTTCAGGAGACCCAGCGCATGCAGGAGGAACAATATTTGGGGTTCAGGGAGGAACTCAGAACCATCAGCTCTGCCCTGGGCACCATCGTAGGGGTGCTGAAGGAACTACTCAACACCAGGAGGGACACTGTGGCACTACAAGGGGCCCCTGACACTAGCATGGTTGATGAACTGCCCACCACCTCCGCCGGCGCCGCAAACGGTCCCTGAGATCCAGGAACAAGACAGAGCACGATGCCAAGACCCCCGCCAAGAAATGAGACCACCCTGATTGTCATCCCACTGTCCCACTTTGTCACCCTATCCATATTGAAACTGCCCCAGCTCCACTTCCTATGCCCATATGGGCATTGCACCTGTGAGACTTATAGACTGGACTCTGCCATGGACATTCCTCCACCATCACCCCTCACCATTTAACTTCCCCCTCCAAAATGTTGTATTTAAATAAACACACCTAAAGCACCACATGATCAGGAGTCTGTCTGTGATTTCGAAATAGTGTATTTGCTATTACAGTGACAAAATGTTCAGGAAATAGTAATGTCAACATACCTATGTCACACAGCTCTAGTCCTTGAGGAATCTAAGCAGATGACATACGTTGGGACCCACACCTGTGAAACCGTAAGGGAAAGTGACAACTCAGTGACCATACAATGGGTGAAATCGACAGGATAGAGGTAGAAGTGTAAAAGTACATGTAGTAGGCAGGAATGTATTCTCACCTGTGTTTCACTGGAAATATTGCTGGATGACTGAGTCCCTGTTCTGCATGTCTTCTTCCTCTGCTTCCTCCTCATCACTGTCCACAGGCTCCACAGCTGCCACAACACCGCCATCTGGACCATCCTCCTGCAGAAAAGGCACCTGTCGTCGCAAAGCCAAGTTGTGAAGCACACAGCAGGCCACGATGATCTGGCACACCTTCTATGGTGAGTAGAATAGGGATCCACCTGTCATAAGGAGGCACCGGAACCTGGCCTTCAGGAGGCCGAATGTCCGCTCGATCACCCTCCTATTACGCCCATGGGCCTCATTGTAGCGCTCCTCTGCCCTTGTCCTGGGATTCCTCACCGGGGTCAGTAGCCATGACAGGTTGGGGTACCCAGAGTCACCTAATAGCCACACACGGTGCCTCTGGAGTTGACCCATCACATAGGGGATGCTGCTATTCCGCATGACGTCGGCGTCATGCACTGATCCAGGGAACATGGCATTCACATGGGAGATGTACTGGTCTGCCAAACATACCATCTGTACATTCATGGAATGATAACTCTTCCGGTTCCTGTACACCTGTTCACTCCTGTGGGGGGGGACCAAAGCCACATGTGTCCCATCAATGGCACCTATGATGTTGGGGATATGTCCAAGGGCATAGAAGTCACCTTTCACTGTAGGCAAATCCTCCACCTGAGGAAAACGATGTAGCTCCGCATGTGTTTCAGCAGGGCAGACAACACTCTGGACAATAAGTTGGAAAACATAGGCTGGGACATCCCTGATGCCATGGCCACAGTTGTTTGAAAAGACCCACTAGCAAGGAAATGGAGCACTAACAGCACCTGCATTTGAGGGGGGATTCCTGTGGGATGGCGGATTGCTGACATCAGGTCAGGCTCCAACTGTGTACACAGTTCCTGGATTGTGGCACGGTCAAACCTGTAGGTGATTATCAAATTTCTCTCCTCCATTGTCGACAGGTCCACCAGCGATCGGTACACCGGAGGATTTCGCCATCTCCTCACATGTCCCAGTGGACGGTGCCTATGAAGGACAACAGCGACCACAGAGTCAAACAACTCAGAGGTATGTACCCACAGTCTACACAGAACACCATTCAATCACAAAATGTTGCCTGTATGTGTGTTGAGAGTAGGCCTAGGTATGTGAGATGCAGTTGGTAATTAGGCCATGTGGGCCCCTGAAATGGCGGCTGCCTGATATCTAAACTGGGACAATGGGATGTGAGGTAACTGCGCTGGCGTTGTACACCGTTGCGGTAGGCGGTCGAAGACCGCGGCGCAATGCTGCATTGGTTAACATTGGACCCTATGGGTCCCAGGAGCCAATGACGATGTACGCCGGCAGTGATGGTACGCACCGCCGCGGACGTGACCGCCGCGGACGTGACCACCATTTTCTATCTGTTGAATCATTCGATACCTGATCTTCGACAGGAGAGGACCTATACTGCAAGTGCTGCTGTGACCTCGGTCTGGAAGAGACAATGGCTTGTGCGTCTGGGGAAAGGGCCCCTGCCTTAACATCGGAGGAGTTGGAGAAGCTTGTCGATGGGGTCCTCCCCCAGTACACGCTACACTACGGTCCTCCAGACCAACAGGTAAGTACACAGGGAGCATGTTGTATGGGCTATGCCTTTGTGGAGAGGGCTGGTTGTAAGAAGGAAGGGGGCAGAGTACTGAGTAAATGAAAGACGATGGGTGCATATGCCACATGGCAAGGGTAGGGATGGGAGTCACTCACTTTGACGGCGCAGTTGGTAATGACTTCTCTTCTTCCCCTGAACATTTCATGTAGGTCAGCGCCCACCAGAAGGAGGATATTTGGCGTGCCATCGCCAAGGACGTCCGGACCCTGGGGGTCCACCATAGACGGAGCACCCACTGCCGGAAAAGATGGGAGGACATTCGCCGCTGAAGCAAGAAGACGGCGGAGGCTCAGCTGGGGATGGCCTCCCAACGTGGGAGGGGTGCCCATTGAACCATGACCCCCCTGATGTTCCGGATCCTGGCGGTGGCCTACCCGGAGTTGGATGGGCGCTTGAGGGCATCACAGCAGACACAAGAGGGTGAGTACACTCTCATTCAGCTGTCTTTGCGCGCAGTGGAGGGGTCTGGGTGGGGGAGGAGGGCTGTGGGTTTCCCTAGGCCAGGGCGAGTTCCGTAGGCTAGGCCCCTTCGTAAGGCATGGTCCTGAGGCCCCCCACCCCACCTCTGTAGAGTGCCAACTACAGCTAGTCATGCACCTGTGTCATCTATGTGTGCAGATGTCGTCCATAGCTTGTAGGCCATTTCCCAGGAATTGCACTGTAGAGCCCAAGAGCGCGACGTAGTGCAGGGGGCTTCTGTGTCTGTCTTGTCCGCCAACGGTAGCGGTAAGCCATGCACTCAACATGTCTTTCTTCTGTTTCCCCCACCCTTTTTTGCGGTCTCCCTGTTCTTGTGTGCATTAGCATCATCAGGCGGAGGAGCAGTGGCACCGGAGCAGGAGGGAGCTGCATCCCACATGGCCATGGAGGGCCACACTACGGACTCTGAATACACCAGTGGGACGGAGGGCGAGGGGAGCACCACGGCGGTGACAGGAGCTGAAACCAGCGACACAGACTCGTCCTCCGATGGGAGCTCCCTTGTAGTGGTGGCAACATCAGTGCCCCCCACTTCTACAGGTATAGCCACCCCCCCCCCCACCAGCACCGCCCTCCCTGCAGCACCTCAGCCTACGCCCGTGCCCGCTCACCCAGGAGGGTGGGCATCACCTTCGCCCCAGTCACCTCAGCCCCTGTCACCTCTGCTGCCCTCAGTGAGGAGGCCATTGACCTCCTCAGGTCCCTCACTGTTGGGCAGTCTACCATTTTGAATGCCATCCAGGGTGTAGAAAGGGAGTTGCAACAAACCAATGCATTCCTGGAGGGCCTTCATTCTGGTCAGGCTGCCCTTCACCGAAGCTTTCAAACTCTTGCCTCAGCACTGATGGCAGCCATTGTCCCTGTGTCTAGCCTCCCCCCTCCAACTTCCTCCACCCAGACCCAATCCCCTGTACCTCTGCCTATCCCAAGCACACCATCAGACCAGCCTGCACACACCTCACCACACAAGGGAAGCTCAGGCAAACATAAGCACCACACATCCCACAGGCACTCACGCAAGCATCACACACATACAGACACACCAACATCCACTGCCTCCACTGTGTCCCCCTCCTCGTCGTCTCCCTCCTCCCTCCCAGTCTCGTCTACACTCACACCTGCATGCACTACCTCTACAGCCACTACGTCCCGCACCAGCACACCCACCAGCACACCCCGCTCACGTGCAGTCACCACTCCCACTACCATTCACACATCCCCTGTGTCCTCTCCCAGTGTGTCTGTGACGCCCCCTCCGAAGATACACAAACGCAGGCACACACCCACCCAACATACAGCCACCACACAACAGCCTCCAGCGCATGCATCTGCACCCAAAACCACAAAACTTACACCTCCTACAACCATCACCTCTTCCTCCACTCACAAACCCCCTCCAGCTACCCGTCCCATTGTATCCAAACAACTTTTCCTGTCCACCCTGAACCTATTTCCCACCACACACCCCCGTCCAACTCATAGGTCCCGAACTAGCACCTCAGCCACTAAATCAACGGGACCAGTGGTGCCTGTTGTCACAGGTATGTGGAGTGCACCGGCCACCAGGACAGCCAGTGTGGCACGGAGCCACAGCACAGCCAGTCCCCCCCCTGTGAAGCACCAGAAGTTGGCCAGTGCCCGGCGGGGGAGGGGGAAGACTCCAGCCACCTCAGCTGTGACTCCTCCCAAGGTGGGGAAGGGCCAGAACAAAGCCGGTAAGTCTGGGAGGAGCAGCACGGCGGAGAAAACCGCCATCATCCCCGCTGGCCAGGAGGCCACTGCCAGCCCCATCGTCGCTGGCCAGGAGGCCACCGCCAGCCCCATCGTCACTGCCCAGGAGGGCCCCGCCAGCCCCATCATCGCTGCCCAGGAGGGCCCCGCCAGCCACAGCCCAGCTGCCCAGGAGGACCCCACCAGCCACAGCCCAGCTGCCCAATAAAGGACCACCAGCCCCAGCCCAGCTGGGCAATGAAGGACCACCAAGTCAAGCACCGCTGAACAGGGCAAGGACCGCCAAGTCAAGCACCGCCGAACAGGGCAAGGACCGCCAAGTCAAGCACCGCTGAACAGGGCAAGGACCGCTGAACAGGGCAAGCACCGCTGAACAGGGCAAGCACCGCCAAGTCAAGCACCGCTGAACAGGGCAAGCACTGCTGAACAGGGCAAGCACCACCAAGTCAAGCACCGCTGAACAGGGCAAGGACCGCTGAATAGGGCAAGCACCGCTGAACAGGGCAAGCACTGCCAAGTCAAGCACTGCTGAACAGGGCAAGGACCGCTGGACAGGGCAAACACCGCTGAACAGGGCAAGCACCGCCAAGTCAAGCACCGCTGAACAGGGCCAGCACTGCCAAGTCAAGCACCGCTGAACATGGCAAGGACCTCTGAACAGGGCAAGCACCGCTGAACAGGGCAAGCACCGCCAAGTCAAACTCCGTCTGTCCTTCACATGATGAAGCACTCTGGGCACCAGTCCCCCTCCAGAACCAGTGGAGAAGGGCATCCACTACCTCAGTCCTTGGCAGGATGAAGCACTCTGGGCACCAGTCCCCCTCCAGAACCAGTGGAGACATGCATCCACTCCGTCTGTCCTTCACAGGATGAAGCACTCTGGGCACCAGTCCCCCTCCAAAACCAGTGGAGAAGGGCATCCACTACCTCAGTCCTTGGCAGGATGAAGCACTCTGGGCACCAGTCCCCCTCCAGAACCAGTGGAGAAAGGCATCCACTTGAGAGACTGTGGCTTTGCACTCCCCAGGATTGATCAGTGGGCAAACCACCCACTGTAGCGACTTGAGAGACTGTGGCTTTGCACTCCCCAGGATTGATCAGTGGGCAAACCACCCACTGTAGAGACTTGAGAGACTGTGGCTTTGCACTCCCCAGGATGCAGCAGTGGGCAAACCACCCACTGTAGAGACTTGAGAGACTGTGGCTTTGCACTCCCCAGGATACATCAATGGGCATGGAGCCCCCTCGTTGATCTGGCGTCGTGCACTCATCCGGCTGAGGTGCCCCCCCTTCCCTTCCCCCTGAGGTGCCTGTTGTATTTCTATCTGATGCCCCTCCACCGCTGAACAGGGCAAGGACCGCTGAACAGGGCAAGCACCGCTGAACAGGGCAAGCACCGCCAAGTCAAGCACCGCTGAACAGGGCAAGGACTGCTGAACAGGGCAAGGACCGCTGAACAGGGCAAGCACCGCCAAGTCAAGCACCGCTGAACAGGGCAAGCACCGCTGAACAGGGCAAGCACCGCCAAGTCAAGCACCGCTGAACAGGGCAAGGACCGCTGAACAGGGCAAGCACCGCTGAACAGGGCAAGCACCGCCAAGTCAAACTCCGTCTGTCCTTCACAGGATGAAGCACTCTGGGCACCAGTCCCCCTCCAGAACCAGTGGAGAAGGGCATCCACTACTTCAGTCCTTGGCAGGATGAAGCACTCTGGGCACCAGTCCCCCTCCAGAACCAGTGGAGACATGCATCCACTCCGTCTGTCCTTCACAGGATGAAGCACTCTGGGCACCAGTCCCCCTACAAAACCAGTGGAGAAGGGCATCCACTACCTCAGTCCTTGGAAGGATGAAGCACTCTGGGCACCAGTCCCCCTCCAGAACCAGTGGAGAAAGGCATCCACTTGAGAGACTGTGGCTTTGCACTCCCCAGGATTGATCAATGGGCAAACCACCCACTGTAGCGACTTGAGAGACTGTGGCTTTGCACTCCCCAGGATGCAGCAGTGGGCAAACCACCCACTGTAGAGACTTGAGAGACTGTGGCTTTGCACTCCCCAGGATGCAGCAGTGGGCAAACCACCCACTGTAGAGACTTGAGAGACTGTGGCTTTGCACTCCTCAGGATACATCAATGGGCATGGAGCCCCCTCGTTGATCTGGCGTCGTGCATTCATCCGGCTGAGGTACCCCCCCTTCCCTTCCCCCTGAGGTGCCTGTTGTATTTCTATCTGATGCCCCTGCAGTGTTCGCTCTGTTTTGATCTGGTATCGTGTGTGGGCCTCGCCCATGCATTTTGGGCCCAGTGGTCCACGGACTATGAATGGTGCAATACCTGGACTACTAATCTTGGTTTATATTTTGTTAATAGTGTATATATGTATTTATTTGCTTTCTGAATTTTGATATATTACAATTGTTACACTCATTTCCTTTTGTCTTTGCATTCTTCCGGGAGGTTTGGGGGGTGTAACTGTAATGTTTAGAAATGCATTGGTGTGTGTGTTGTAGTGGGTGAGGGTGGGGGTGGGGGTGTTGCGTGTGTGTGTCCCTGTTTTTTGCCTCCCCCCTCCCCTGTGTCGTAGGTGCAGTACTCACCGTGGTCTTCACCGCCGGCGTTGGTGCTCCTGGTACAGGAGCAGGAAGACTATCGCAGGAAGAATATGGAGTTCCGGCTCCATGGTGTCCTCATTCCTCGTGGAGTGTGTAGAGGTGAGCGTTTTCCCTTCGAAATTCCTGCTTCCGCTGTGCTTTTATCCGCGGTGAATCCGCCCCGGAAAAGGTGGTGGATTGGCCTGTCATAATACTGTGGGCGGTACTTTGTCCTCCGCCTGTCTGTTGGCGGTGATCGCCGCGCTGTTTGTTTGAACCGCCGTGGCGGTCGGAGTGTTAAAGTGGCTGTCTTTGTTGGCGGTTTCCGCCACGGTCGTAATTCCAAAATTATTACCGCCGGCCTGTTGGCGGTCTTACCGCCACTTTAACACCGTCCGCCAGGGTTGTAATGACCCCCTATATTTGTTTAGTCCTATACCCTCTTTTTTGACTCCTCCATACCTATATAAATGAAAATGGATAAAAGCTTATATTCTTTAGGTTATAATCCCCACAACGTCTACTTTTGTCATGGCAAAACATGTTATATTGTATTTTTGATGCCCATATTTACTGTTTGATCCATAAAGCTTTTTGAACTAAAAACATATATGTTACTTTACACAAAAACAAAGCTTAGAAATTCACTGAAAAAAAAACAAAAGTCAAAGGGCAGTTTTAGTAATTTGTAACAAGACCCTGGGTACCCCATCTCCCAGCACCAGTATTCTAAATAAAACGGAAAGTCCCTCTCCGAGAGCCTTCAAAGGCCCATGGGGACCACATCCCCCAGGTCCTGCCCAGTGACTATGCCCCGGTGAGCCCACTCTTGGGACACAGTATTATCACTGCCCACACATGTAAGCCTGCTCCAACCTAGGGGGAGATTTAAACATGTTCCCACTGCCTGGGAGCTGACTTCTGTTCTGTTGTTCTGCTCACATTACTGCAGGCAGTAAAACAGGCCATCTATTGCTCCTTCCCAAAGGGAGCAAGTAGGAAATAGCTGCTCCCTTTAGGTGGGAGCAATGCCAGCTCCTACACCATGCAAGGGGTCAGCTGGGTGTCCGGTGGCCCTGGGGTTCCCCATTTTACTTCCAATGTGGAGATTGGTGGGTGCCCTGGTGAGCACCTACATATAATGTAGAAATGCCAAAAGATGCTCAGTGAGGGGGTGTTTCCCGCCCCTTTATATTAACAAGTGGACTTGGGGGATGGATTTCACATGGCCTAATAGCCTATTAATATTTTAGCACAGCTTACTTTTCAGCAGGGTTGCTTTCATATTCTAACCAGCTGCCTTTCTGCGAAAGTACTATTGTTAGTTTCTTTGCACAATCTTTTGCTCTGTACCCTGCTCAAGGCTATCATTGCACACAATACTTTACTTGTTATTGCCAGTCCAAGTGTTACAGAATAAACTTTCTCACCTTAGACATATTATCACATCAAGTCTGTTCTCAGAACCCAACATATTTTGTTATATAAGCTCCAGACAGGCCAAAGAAGGGTAGAGGGAACATTCCAGCCAGCCATCTTACTCTGTGTGTCACTTCATTGACAGCTGCTCTGATCTTGGCCTTATCACTCCGCCCAACTGGGAGGACTGCCAGCAGAACAACAGGCAGACCCCTGTCTTTCCAGGTATGAGGTCAGGGGCTCCTTCCATTGACTAGTACGGGCAGAAAGGGCTAGCACTGCCATGCTCTCAGGTTAGATGCTAGAAGATGAGGTAGGATACTCAGACGCATGATTAGGTCTGAATGTTGAGACTGTTAATATGTTTTACTCTAACTGTCACAATCATTACTGTATTATTTTTCATCTTCACAATAATTGCATCTCACACCTTTTATCATATAATGCAGTTATTTCAATAAATGCGATGAACCTTACCCTGAATTCATTTGTCTGCTTCCTCATGTGTGAGATTTGTGCAAATGAGAGAAAGGGGTAAGACATGTTCTTGAACAACACCCCTGAGGAGCCTGAATGTTATGTTTTTAGGCTGCTACAAATCACCTTTAATTTCTAGTTTTGGTTGAGGTGGTGCTAGCTAGTGGGGGACTGACTTAGTCACACACATATGATGGTGGTGCCACCTGAAACCAAGCAGTGTTACCCTGATGTCAAGAGTCCTACAACAATGAAATATCTGGGGTAATTAGCAGTGCATGGCAAGGGCATGAGTTATAGTTACCTTAGGGCAAGAGTTACAGGTCCTTGAAATAACTCTAACTATAACAGCTGAATTTCTATGGTTTCACATGTGTAAAATCTGAACCTAACCCTTGATGTTTTAGTGAATTTCTCAGGTTTAAAAAAATAAAATTTCATAGCTATATCGTCCCTGTAACCTTTGGTATTTTCATTGATTTTCTAGGGTTTTTTAACATTGAGTAAGAAGCCCAGTGCAATGCACAGTGGGGGATTGAACGTAGAGTCTGGCCTGGCATTGTGCTGTCGCCACCCAAGTTTGCTGCTCCTGCCCCCACCTCCTTGCCATTCATTGTCCAAGTCCATGCCTCTGCCCCCCATTACAGCTCTGTGTGACCTTTGTTCTGCCACTGCTCTTTCCACCTGCCCTGATTGGTTAGCTTACTGCTCCATACTCCTCCTCCCTAACCTTTGTTCTCCCAAGTCCATGACCAGCCACCCCCCTCCTGCCCTGTTGCTACTGCCCTCCATTTAGCTTGCTATCCCTGCCCACTCCTTCTGGCCTCTGTTGCCCAAATCTATGCCTCATCATTGTCATCCTGCTTAGCCTCTGTGGTTAGCTTACCTTTACCTTCCACTCCTCCCCCCTGTCCTCTGGTGTCAGTGTGCATGCCCCTGCTCCCAAGTTCCATGGACCTGCCACTGCCCCTCCTATCTACTCTGAGTGATCTATGGGGCTGCCACTGTCTTTCCCACCTGCCCGGCATGGTCAGATGGCTGCAGCCAGTCCCTGCCACCTCCACAGTGCCTGTTGGAGTGCAGTGCCTCTATACTCCCCCTCTTATCCTCCATTGTCCATTTTGCTGCCACTCCATTCTGCCCTCCATGCTCTGTTGTGCTGCAACTGCTCCTCCTCCTTGCCCAGTATGGTCTGTTGTGAAGCCCTTTCACCCTGCCATCTCTTGTCTGTGTTCAGCCCTTCCACCTCCCTTCTGTCCTCCATGGTCCTTAGTGCTTGTCCCAGTCCCCTCCCTCTTGCCTACTGTGGCCGTTATGCTGCCACTAACCCTCCCACTTGCCATGCATGGTCTCTTGTGCTGCCACAGCCCTTCTCACCTGCCCTGGGTTGTCAGCTTGCTGCCCCTGAACCGTCCTACCTTCCTTCCATTGCTGTGTGCATGTCATTATAGTCTCACTGTTGCCACCCATGGTGTGTTGTGCTTCCAGTGCCCTTCCCATCTGCCATCCATGGTCAGCTTGCTGCTCCAGCCCTACCCTCTTGACCCTGCCCTCCACTTTCCATATGCAGACTCCTATCTCCTCTCTCCTGGCTTGTCTGGTCCGTTGTTATGCCCCTGCCCCCTCCCTCCTGCCCTCAGCAATTGATTTTCCCCAATGACTTACATTGACAAAGAGGTGATTTAGGCAGGAGACAGAGAACTTAAAGCCCCTTTGTTGTGAAAACATCAGGATTCTCCTGCCTGAATCTGGTCTGTTTCCAAGTATGATTGTACTGCCACTGCCTCTTAATTATGCCCATAATAGTCTGGTACATTGCCACAGCCTCTCCTGCTAGTCCTGCATGGTCGGTTTGTTACCCCCTGCCCCACATTTCCCCTGCCCTCCATGGTCCTTAGTACCTCATCTGCCCCTCCTGCATGGCCTGCGTGATCAACTTGTTGCCTCTGCACCCTCCTCCCTGCCCTCAATTATCCAAGTTAGTGCCCCTGAGCTCTGCCTCCTAACAGTATTTTAATGAATAAGTTGATTGCTAACTTTCTATATTTATTACAAAAGTGCGGCACTCCTGAAGTCATCTTAATGTTATCAAAATTGTAGTACCTAAAGCATTTCCTATAGAAATAAAAAAAAAAACAAGAGGGTTTAATTCTCATAGAAACTATCGTTAGTGCTCTAAAAAACTTTAAATAAGGACATATTTTCTGAGTTCTCAGATAGTGACGAATCTCTTTTCATTTGTTTGCTATTTTAATGTTTTTTTTAGCCAGGTGATCACTTGATTATTTGTTACACTTAGGCGAGAGGGTGTGGCTTTACAGCCAGAGCTGTTGGCTTTGCAACTGAGGGACCAAGTTTGTGATTCAGCATCAGCCAGACATTCTGTGATTGTTGGCAAGTCGCTTAATCTCCCAATGTCTAAAACAAAAATAAATGTGTCCTTGTATAATGTAACTGATGCTCATGTAAAACACTCTAAAACCTTCAGGTCAAGTCTGCATTAAATAAGAGTGAAAACAAACAAGCGTTTTGCACACTTCTGTCATTGGGCTTTACTTAGACTATAGTTAGGTAATATTTGTGCTACATTTGGGCTCTCTTTACTCTGATGGCCATCTTGGGAGACTTATTTGTTAAGAAGATCCCTCATTTTCTCATTTACAACAGTATTCTCAGTGGAAAAGGTTTTCAGTTTTCTACTTCGATTCCATCATAATGGTGTTCAGATGTACCACTCCATTGGCATAAATTCAGAATGTTAGTACTCTAGTTGCTGACTAGTACACTGTAGTAAAGCTGCTGATCACCAGGGAGTTAACTTGCAGTCTGCTGCTGGTATTGAAAGTATATGTTTGAGTCTGCATGTCAGAATGTTTTAATGAAATGGAAGAGGAAGATATTTGAGAACTTACTTAAAATGTGTCCTAATTTTTCTTTCTAAAGCACTATCCACAATTTCTATGAAAAATTAACCCCTTATTTTGTTCCTTTCTACATTAGATGTTTTAAGTTTTACCAGTTTGATTCAATCATGATGGCTTCAGGTGTGACACACTTTTGTCATAAATAAGACTGTTAGCGCTCTAGTTGTTCTTTAGAGTACTCTGGGAAGCTGCAGTAAAACACAAGGGAATCAAGTGATAGTAGGCTTCTGTTAGAATTATATGTTTTACAGAATATGTCATACATCATTCCCATATGACTGAGAAAGATAGAGTGAATTCACAGAAAATATGCTCTCACCTTCTATAACCTCTATAGGAAAATCATAAGAAAACTGATTTTTCTCAAACATGATCCATTTTTGTCCTACATTTAAGTTTTAGTTCTCGTTTTCAGCTCTGTAGATCAGTTAGAAGGTGCTATTGTGTATATTGGTCTCAAAATGGCTACCAGCACTTCCTGGTTGAACTGCTGGGAGCCTATCAGACCTCACCATGAGTTCTGTGCTTAGGACCTGCCCAGATCTATATTTATTTATTTTCCCTTCAATATCTCAGCAACTACTGGAATAATTTACACCAAATAACAAAAAGGGTTCTTTCTGCACCAAGAGCTACTTTTCTGCTATGTAATTCCATCCAGTGGTTTGGGATTAGGTCTGGGTGGAGTTCATGGAGCCAGACTCTGCGGAATTCCACAGAGTTGAATAAAAACTCAGTTGAATCCCATGGAGACAGAGTTATGTAACCAGCGGAGTCCTGAATGTGCCAGGTCTCAGAAGCGCTAAGCAGGGTCGGCCTGGTTAGAAAGGCCCAACCCTGCTTAGCACTTCCGAGGTTGGGCCCATCCAGGAGGGCCGTAGGCACAAGATGCCTGAAACCCGGCTTTCTTTCGCTGCCTATTGCCTTGGCCTAAATTCAGCCCAGGGGCATAGGCAGCAAAAGCTGCCAGGCCTGTTGTGCAGCAGTCTGTCCCTTGTGCACTGCACACAGGATAGGCCGGTGCACAAGAGGCCTGAGATGGCAACTTTCGCTGCCTACGGCCCTGGCCCAGATTCAGGCCAGGGCCGTAGGCAGCAAAAGCTGCTGTTTCAGTCCTTGTTTGTGCACCAGTGTGCACAAACAATGACAAAAAACAAAGGAAGAAATTAGGACTTACCTGGGTTTTCCAGGGGTCCTCCTATCCTTGTTTTTGTCTTGCCTCCCTCTGGTCTCTGATCCCAAGCTCCGGTGCGCGGTGCAGCCCAGTTATGGTCTACACAGAGCAAGATCAGACTGTCTGCGCTTGTGCTGTGCAGCCCATTACTGGGCTGCAACGCACACCGGGTGAGCTCTGCTCCATTGGCGGGGCTAGCAGATTGTTTGACTAAGTATGTAGTCCAAGTGGAGTTCCAAAAACTCCATTAGCTCCGCCAGCGGAGCAGACCTGCCCACACACCTCTATCTGGGATGCAGACATGTTCAAAATCCCTATGAGAAGGTGCATAGGGTAAACGCATTTTGGGACACCCCCTTTTTCTCAGTCCCCACTTGACTAATCAAGCCAGACATTGAAGTGAGTGACAAACAAATTTTTAAAATTTTTGTGAGGATTTGTCAAATGGCGCCAAAGTTACTGGCAAAACAAAAACCGATTTTCCTATGAAAACTAGGTTCTAACTATAACTACCTACTGGCAACCGCCAGTAGATATGATATATATGTGGGTGTGTGTGTGTGTGTGGCACATGTATATGTGTGGCAGTTACAGTTTGGATCACTTTTCCATTGGAAAAGCATTTTTTTGTTGCTAATGACCATGGCACCGTTTGACGAATCTCCACCAAACTTTCCAAAACGGTGCTACATTTGACTGGTTTGTGCATGGAAAGCTTTGAGGTGATCCGACAAGTGGAGGCTGAGATAAAAAGGGGGTCTGAAAATGCAAAATCACCATGCATTTTTCATAGACGTCTTTAGGATGGGCTACAGCCTAACAAACAAAATCTGCATTAAATGCAATGATCCTGCGAGCCTCCCACAGGTTAAAATAAAAAGCCAGCCAGGCTGCATTTATAAACTATAACACCCTGGGAGCCCACCCCAGGGCTATACTCATAATGGGTAAGGGGACTGTGTGGTCCCCCAATCTCACCTCCAGGGCAAAATCATTGTTTATGTGGAGGGGGATGTGCCCCCTTTCACCTACTATCAGAGGTCCAAGGTAGCCCAAATCTGGGGCCAAACTGTTAGACCTTACAACCCTGCCTCTCTCCATTTTTATGACTTTGTTTTTACTGACTTTAGGACTCTGAGCACTTTTACCACTGCTGACCAGTAAAAAAGTAATTGTGTTCTCTCTCGTAAACATGCTAAAATTACCTCATACCCAATTGGCAGATTTAATTTACTTATAAGTCCCTAGTAAAGTGCACTACATGTGCCTATTGCCTGCAAATTAAATGCTACCGTCCATCGTCTGCTATTGCATTTCTCGCCCCAAGTGGGAAGAGTATGCCCAGGCGTGGGCTCCGTGCTCACTGTGCCACTGGATTCAAGCTAGCCTAGCTGATGAAGGGTGATACCCTGAAACCAGTCCTAGGATGATTGTTTCTGGTCCAGGGACTACCTTGCTTGGCAGTTCGGGCTGGACTGTTCCCATGGGGAAGAGGGTCAAGACTGATTTGCATATGGCTGGGTCCAAACTGGGGTGATGTGATGAGCAAAATAACGATTGATTAAACCCATATCTTTGTGACTGGGGGTGAATGTTTGCATTGTTCAGCATTCCATCCATCATCTGTTATTTTTGTACTTGTGGGCTTGCAGCACTGATTGTGCCACCCACGTAGGTAGCCCTTTAACCATGTCTCATCCCTGCCATTGCAGGGTGTGTGTGTGTAGTTCACTGCCACTTCGACTTGGGATTTAAAACCCCTTGCCAAGCTCTACCCCCCTCTTTCTTACATAAAAGTCACCCATAAGGCCCAGGTAGCCCTTAGGCAGGTTGTTAAGTAACTAAAGGGTAGGACATATACGTTGGAGGTATACATGTCCTGTTAGTGAAAAGCTTCCAAAGTCATTTTTCACTACTTTGAGGCTTACTCCTCTCATAGGCTAGCACTGGGAATTCCTTAATACACTACTAAGCTGTAATTCCTGATCAGGAATGAGTAGCTGCCTAATGTTTACTATCTTTGGACTTGTAAAGATGGATTTAACATTACCATTTTAGAAATGTCCCTATTAGAAAGTAGGGTTTTCTCTGCTCTTACAGCTCTGTGTGCCTGCAGCCCTTTTCCATTACATTTCTGGGTGGGTGACAGCTACACTGTGTGCATTCCCTCTGGACAGCCACAAACACAGGAAGATTATGTGTGAGTACTCATCTCCATTAACTTGCATTCTGATGGCTCTTCATGGGCAGGAAGGGCGGGAGGGGTTGACACTTATACCTGAATATGTAGTACCTGTTCATGCACAAAGGGCTGATTGCCCCCTACTAATGGTCTGGAGCCAGGGCTGGCAAGAAAGGGTCTCTGTGCTTTTCAAAGACCCTTCTTTCACGTCTCCCCCACTTCAAAGGCACAACTGGCTATAAGTACTGGACCTTTGATGTCACCAAATCACACACTCCTGGACCTACAACTGGACTCTGCCAGAAGAACTGCTGTGCTGCAACAAGGGCTGCTATTCTGCTGCACTGCTAACCTGGAACGACTGCTTTTCTGCTGCCTGCCAATCTGAGGGAAAGCTGGACTCTGCCTTGTACCACAAGTGATCTTCAAGAGTTTGTTGGCTTTCCTTCTTTTGCTTGAGACTCAGGAATATCAAAGGCTCTACCCCTGCTCATGTGCCTGTTTCCCCAGAAGTGGACCCAGATACTGGCATCGGGGAAATAGATACAGCCCATGTTTGCATGTAGCAGAACTGATGCATCGACCCGGTTGTGGGAGCAGAATCGGCATATCGCTCTCAGAGCCAATGCGTTGCCTTGAGAGCCCCATGCATCAAAACCGTGCTTCACCACCACAACAGTCTACATAGATTGACACATCCCTCAACTGCATGGAGAAACCAGGCATATCACACTTCTGAACCAACACATTTTGGTTAAAGCGCTTGTCTTTGAAACTGCACATCTTCATCACTCCGTGGGATAGATCAACACATCGCCATCCCTGCGCTGACCCGATTGATGCAACCCACCACACATCTCACTGTTGCTACTAGGAAAGGTACTTTGTTCCCCATGACCTGGGTGGGTCCTGTAGCTGGCCTGCGCTCCTTCGTGGTTGGCCCAATATTTGACTTTGCCCAGGTCCAGTGTGATCTAAAGTAACCCTTAAAAGCGCTATTTGCTTCTAAGAGCGGTTTTGTATTTATTCTTTAAAAGTTCATATCTTGAATTCTACACATTGGAGTTTTGTCATTCTAGTCTTATTTTATTTATAAAGTCATAATCCTTTTTCTAACCTGCTGTTGAGTCTTTTTGTGGTGTTTTCACTTTGTTACATATGAGTTATTGCACAAAAACTTTACACATTGTCTTCTAAGTTAAGCCTGTCTGCTCTGTGACAAACTACTGGAGGGTGAGCACAGGCTAAGTTAGGTTGTGTTGTGGCTAATCTTGACTAGGATTGTGGTCCCTACTTAGATAGGGTGAACATCTTTTTTAACTAGAGAGCCAACCTATGACACAAAATTATTTTATATGAGGAGGGGGGGCATAGGCCCCTCACTGAGCTTTCAGGGGCCCCAGGGAGTCCAACCTCAGGAAGAAATATACACAATTGGGAGGAAGACCATTTGGCTCGCTCTGCCTGAGCCTCTAAAAGCCCTGGGGAGCCTACACCAGGGCCTGAATACTTTAACGGAGGGGAGCTGTGCAGCCCCCCTTCCTGAGCGATTAATGTCCTCGGGGTTCCCATGTCCTGGGGCCAGCCCAGATGCAATGTCTGAGGAAGCCCACACTGGGGACATAGTAGCTTCCTTGCCTGCAACGGAGCGGGCAGGAAAACCTAGGTTTGCTCTTGCTTGGTGGAAGCATTTAAAGAATGCTGCCACCTGCTGACAGTGTAATTTTGATCTGTATCCCTGCCCGAACTGAAGTTAGAAGGGAAACAGATCAAAATAATGCTTCTGCTTGGAGGAAGTCAGACTAGAAGTGATCCCTGCTGACAGGAGCAATGACAGCTCCTGCCATATGCGAGGACCCTGCTGGAGGCATGGCGGCCTTAGGGCTTAGGGCTCAACTCACAGCCCCCAAGAAGAGTATGGTGGGTGCCCTAAGTGAAGGGACCCGAAGGCCTAAAAAGGCTCATGGAGGAGGGCCAGGCAGCCCCTCTATTTTACAAACAATAAGACCCTGGGAGATGGGGCTCCTAGGGGTTAATGAGGCTCGGACAAGGGGGGCACGCATTCCTCCAGCCCTTTATATATATGGCGCTGGGGGATGGGGGTTGGATGTGTGTGTTGTAATTAAATATTACTTTACATAAAATGTTTAAAAAAACTAGATATTCACTGACAAAATCACAGATTAAAGTAACGTTAAACTTAGATGTCATAAAACATCTTTTAAAAAAACAAACGTGGAAATTTAGCAAAAAACTGCGACAACATTAATGTTTTGAACAATAAAGTACAAACAAAAATACTGAAATTCACCAGTTTTAGTTAGCAGAGCTAACTAGAGCTTGCACCTCTGCCAAGAAGTGCTTATGACCTCACATATGACATCAATCATGAAATGTTCCAAAATATCATTTATGACATCATTGATGACATCTCAAATGACATAATTGCTGACATCTCTGATGACAAAACCCAAGCTTCTTTTGGACATGTTGCTCTTTAAACAAGTGTACCATACAAGCTATGAAAGTAAGTGCAAAGTGGCTCAGAATAATATAAAGTGTCTTTACTGCTAAAATACATAAAACCACATAGGAAAAGTAAGCTTGTGTTATTGGTGACTGTTTTAAATGGGGTGTTTGGTTGGCAGTCAGGTTGCCCTCTGTCCAAGCAAGAACCCTCACTCTAGTCAGGGTAAGTCACACACAATCCAAATTATCCTGTGCCCACCCTCTGGTAGCTTGGCAGGAGCAGTCAGGCTTAACTTAGTAGGCAATGTGTAAAGTATTTGTGCAATAAATCATACAATAACACCATATAGCACCACAAAAATACACCACACAATGTTTAGAAAAATATAGAATATTTATCTGGGTATTTGTAGATCAACACAATAAAAGATGAAATAAGAATTTGTAGGAATATCACTGAAAAGTGATAAAAAATGTCTTAAGTCTTTAAAAAGCAAAGAAAGTCTCTTTCAAGCACAAAGTACCTGGTTTTGGAGTGGAAAATCTCCGCAGAGGGCCACAGAGGAGGAGATGCGTGGAAAACGTGTTTGCGTCGGTTTCGCCCCTTCACACACAGACTTGCGTCGTTATATTTCACGCGGGGAGACGTGCGTCGTTCTGCGGGAAGAAAAATGGTGTGTGCGTCGGTTTCGCCCCTTCACACACGGACTTGCGTCGTTATTTTTCACTCGGGGAAGACGTGCGACTCCTTCTATGGTTCGCGGGATTACCAGATGTCCCAGGGTCTGTGCGAGGATTCCTCGGCTTGTTATTCGGCTGCGCGTCGTTCCGGGAGGCTGTGCGTGGAATTTTCTGTCTCACGGCAGGGGTCGCGTCGATTTCCTCTCTGGAAGCCGGGCGGCGTTGTCCATGCGAGGCCGTGCGTCGAAGTTCCGGTCACCCCGTAGGCATCGTGTCGGGCAGCATCGGCGTGCAGCGATTTTCTCACCGCGGAGCAAGCTGTGTGTCGAATTTTTCGGTGCACGAGGAGTCCAAATGAAAAAGCGAAGTCTTTTTGGTCCTGAGACTTCAGGGAACAGGAGGCAAGCTCTATCCAAGCCCTTAGAGAGCACTTTGGCAGCCAGACAAGAGTTCAGCAAGGCAGCAGGCCAACAGCAAGGCAGCAGTCCTTTGTAGAAAGCAGACAGGTGAGTCCTTTGAGCAGCCAGGCAGTTCTTCTTGGCAGGATGCAGGTTCTGGTTCAGGTTTCTTCTCCAGCAAGTGTCTGAGGTGGTAGGGCAGAGGCCCTGTTTTATACCCAAATGTGTCTTTGAAGTGGGGGAGACTTCAA
The DNA here is from genome assembly GCF_031143425.1 of Pleurodeles waltl. Classification (NCBI taxonomy): domain Eukaryota; kingdom Metazoa; phylum Chordata; class Amphibia; order Caudata; family Salamandridae; genus Pleurodeles; species Pleurodeles waltl. The sequence goes on from NC_090451.1 coordinate 373,675,393, forward strand.
AGAGTGGCTTAGAAGTGCACCAGGTCTCCTTTCAGTTCAATCCTGTCTACCAGGGTCCCAGTAGGGGGTGTGGCAGTCCTTTGTGTCAGAGCAGGCCCTCCACCCGCCCAGCCCAGGAAGACCCATTCAAAATGCAGATGTATGCAAGTGAGGCTGAGTACCCTGTGTTTGGGGTGTGTCTGAGTGAATGCAGAAGGTGCTGTCACCTAAACCTAGCCAGACGTGGATTGTAAGGCAGAGAAAGATTTAAGTGCAGAGAAATGCTCACTTTCTAAAAGTGGCATTTCTTAAATAGTAATATTAAATCCAACTTCACCAGTCAGCAGGATTTTGTATTACCATTCTGGCCATACTAAATATGACCTTCCTACTCCCTTCAGATCAGCAGCTGCCACTCCAACAATGTGTGAGGGCAGCCCCAATGGTAGCCTATGAAGGGAGCAGGCCTCACAGTAGTGTAAAAACGAATTTAGGAGTTTTATACTACCAGGACATGTAAACTACACAGGTACATGTCCTGCCTTTTACCCACACAGCACCCTGCTCTAGGGGTTACCTAGGGCACACATTAGAGGTGACTTATGTGTAGAAAAAGGGGAGCTTGAGGCTTGGCAAGTACTTTTAAATGGCAAGTCGAAGTGGCAGTGAAACTACACACACAGGACTTGCAATGGCAGGCCTGGGACAAGGTAAAGGGGCTACTTGAGTGGGTGGCACCACCAGTGTGGCAGGCCCACTAGTAGCATTTAATCTACAGGCCCTAGGCACATACAGTGCACATTACTAGGGACTTATAAGTATATTAAATAGTCCAGTTGGGTATGATCCAAAGTTACCATGTTTCAAGGGAGAGAGCATATGCACTTTAGCATTGGTTAGTAGTGGTAAAGTGCGCAGAGTCTAAGAGCCAGCAAAAACAGTATCCAAAAAGTGGAGGGAGGCAGGCAAAAAGTTAGGGGTGACCACCCTAAGGCATGTCAGGTCTAACATGTGTCCCCCCCAGCTGAAAGTGGGGAGAGCTACCTGACCTCCTGGGAGCTCTCATCGCTAAGGCGGAAGTATCTGGAGAGACCATCAGCGCTGGCGTGTTCAACCCCTGGGCGATGCTCCACCGTAAAGTCCATCCCCTGTAGGGAAATGGACCACCTCAAGAGTTTGGGATTCTCACCCCTCATCTGCATGAGCCACCTGAGGGGCCTGTGGTCTGTCTGAACCCGGAAGTGAGTCCCAAACAGGTAGGGTCTTAGCTTCTTCAGTGCCCAGACCACAGCAAATGCTTCTCTCTCAATAGCACTCCACCTTTGTTCCCGTGGTAATAGTCTTCTGCTAATAAAGACTACTGGTTGGTCTGAGCCCTCTTCATTTAGCTGTGCTAGAACAGCCCCTATGCCATGCTCTGAAGCGTCTGTCTGCATAATAAATTCCTGGGAGTAGTCAGGGGCCTTGAGCACGGGGCTGTGCACATGGCTTCCTTCAGAGAATCAAAGGCTTTCTGACAAGCCTCTGTCCAATTCACCAACCTAGGTTGTTTCTTGGAAGTGAGTTCTGTCAAGGGGGATACAATGGTACCATAACCCTTGACGAATCTGCGGTAGTATCCAGTGAGGCCCAAAAAGGCTCTCACCTCAGTCTGTGTTCTAGGTGGTTGCCAGGCTTGATAGTCTCAATCTTGGTCTGGAGTGGCTGCACCTTGCCACCACCTGCTAGGTGTCTCAAGTACACCACGGAACCCTGCCCAATCTGGCACTTACTAGCCTTGATAGTCAGGCCTGCCTGTTGCAGAGACTGAAGCACCTCCTTGAGGTGGAGCAGGTGTTCCTCCCAGCTGGAACTGTAGACAGCTATGTCATCCAGGTAAGCTGCACAGTAGGCATCTTTACCAGCTAGGACCCCGTTAACCAACCATCGGAAGGTAGCGGGGCATTTTTCAGCCCAAATGGCATCACCCGGAATTGGTAATGGCCATCAGGGGTGGAAAATGCTGATCTTTCTTTAGCCCCCTCAGTCAGGCCAATCTGCCAGTACCCTGAAGTAAGATCGAACGTACTCAGGAACTTGGCAGCGCCTAGTCTGTCAACGAGCTCATCAGCTCGGGGGATGGGGTGAGCATCAGTCCGGGTGACTGAGTTGAGACCCCGGTAGTCCACACAGAACCGGAGTTCTGGCTTCGCACCTGGGGCAGTAGCCTTAGGAACCAATACCACAGGGCTGGCCCATGGACTACTGGATTTCTCAATAACCCCTAAAGTCAACATCTTGGAGACCTCCTCCTTGATGCTAGCCTTCACCTTATCCGACAACCTGTAAATTATGTTCTTCACAGGGGGACTGTCACCTGTGTCAATGTCATGAACACAGAGGTGGGTTAGTCCAGGAGTAAGGGAGAACAGGGGGGAGAACTGCTCTAACAGCTCATAGCAGTCTCCTCTCTAGGTTAGAGTCAGGGAGTCAGAGAGAATGACACCCCCCACTGACCCATCACCTTCTTTGACAGCGAGGAGGTCGGGGAGAGGTTCACTTTCCTCTTCCATGCCCTCATCTGTGACCAGGAGCAAACTAACCTCAGACCTCTCAAAGTGAGGTTTGAGCTGGTTGTGATGGAGGACCCTTAGGGGGTGCCTAGGGGTCTTGAGGTCCACTAGGTAAGTGGCCTCCCCTTTACGCTCCTTGATCTCAAAGGGGCCAGTCCAGCGGTCCTGGAGAGCCCTGGGATCTACTGGCTCCATCACCCAAACTTTGTCTCCAGGTGAGAACTCAACTAGAGTGGCCTTCTGGTCATACCACTCCTTCATCACCTCTTGACTGGCCTCGAGGTTACTCTGGGCCTGCTTCCAGAAGCGCTGGGTTTTGTTGCGGTGGGCCAGCATGTAGCTGACCACATCCTGGGGAGGTGACTTGGGAGCATTCTCCCAGCCCTCCTTAACAATGCTTAGGGGTCCCCTGACAGGGTGACCATAGAGAAGCTCAAAGGGGCTGAACCCCACCCCTTTCTGGGGCACCTCTCTGTAAGCAAACAACAGGCAGGGTAAGAGGACATCCCACTTATGCCTCATGGCATCAGTCAGGCCACCAATCATGCCTTTCAGGGTCTGGTTGAATCTCTCAACAAGCCCATTGGATTGACGATGATAAGGGGTGGTAAACCGGTAGGTCACCCCACACTCATCCCACATGGACTTCATGTATGCAGACATGAAGTTGGTGCCCCTGTCAGACACAACCTCCTTAGGGAATCCCACACTGGTAAATATTCCCAACAGGGCTCTGGTCACCACCGGTGCAGTCACTGTTCTCAGAGGGATTGCCTCTGGATAGCGGGTGGCATGTTCCACCAAAACCAGGATAAACCTGTTGCCCAAGGCAGCTTTGGGGTCCAAGTGACCAACAATGTCGATGCCCACCCTTTCAAAAGGGGTGCCAAAGACTGGAAGTGGGAGCAGGGGAGCTTTAAGCCGTTTCCCTGTCTTCCCACTAGCCTGGCAGGTGGGGTAAGCTCTGCAGAAGTTATCTGAGGCTGTCCTCATTCTGGGCCAATAGAAGTGGGTGTCAAGCATATTAAAGGTCTTGTCTTGGCCCAGGTGTCCTGCCAGGGGGATGTTGTGAGCCAGGCCCAGTAGGAAGTTCCGGTAACACTAGGGGACCACCAGCACACAGGGTGCCCCAGGACCTGGAACCTTACATTCACTGTAAAGGAGATCATTGTCCCAGTAAATGTGGTGAGTGCCAGAGGCGTCACCTGCTGCTTGGGCTGTGGCCTGTTTCCTCAGACCCTCAAGGGTGGGGCATTCATTCTGCACCTTACAGAATGCTGCTCTGGTTGGTCCCCCCTCTACTTGCCAGCCAGCAAGTTCAGGTAGGTTACCCAGGTCAGCTATGTCCTCCCGAGTTGGCTCAGGGGCCTCCTCCTCCTCAGGGGCCTCGTCCACCACCGTGGGAACATTTGAGGCGGGTTTCCTGCGCCTCTTGCCCTTCCTCTTGGCAGCTGTCTGGGCCATCTTTCCAGGTTACAGACGCCCTTGACTCCCTTCCCGGGCAGCCATGGACCGTGTGGTCATGCTGACCCACTCAGGTAACCCTAACATCTCCAGGTGAGATCTGAGCTCTACTTCTTTCCAAGCAGTATGCTCAAGATCATTGCCTAACAGACAATCTAGAGGCATGGCAGGACTCACAGCTACTTTCAGAGTACCAGAGACCCCCCCACTCAAAGGGAACCAGAGCCACCGGTAGGTGACTCTCACGACTGTTAGCGACTATGACCTGGTGGAATGTATTAGGGACTATCTGCTCTGTTGACACCAGCTGACTCTTGATAGTAGTCATACTGGCTCCTGTGTCACACAGAGCCTCCACCTTTTGCCCATCAATGGTGACCCACTGCCTGTACTTGGAAGTATTTCTGGGCATGTGGGCTTTGGGCACCATTTCTCTTTCTCCCAGGGACAATAGGGAAATCTCTACCTGCTCCCCAAAGCTATCTGAATCCAGCTCCCCCCCAGCGCTACACTAGTCAACCCAGGTGTCTGTCCGGTAGTGGACGGTGCCCTCTTTGAGCACTGGGGTTCGCCTTTATAGTGACCATACTGGTAGCACTCCATGCATTTGAGGTTGGATTTCCCTGATTTATCATACGTCCCTGGCGTTTTCCCAAATCTGGAAAAGGAATGGTTGCCACCCCCTCCCTGGGAATTCTTTTGGGGGCCTTTTGAGAGTTCCTTATCTGTAAGTTTATCTCCCCCCTCTTTCTTCTGTTGGGAACCCTGACCACCTTTGCGGGTGTCCCCCCCAGGTACCTTTTTGGACACTCTGGTGCTAACCCAGAGGTCCGCCTCCTCAGAAAGCTTCCTGGGATTAGTCAGCTTACTATCTACCAAGTGCTGGTGCAACTCTGTAAAAGTAGTATTGAGCATATGCTCTGTCAGAAATAACTCATATAACCCTTTATAATCATCTACTTTGTTGCCCCGCACCCATCCATTCAGTGCCTTACTGGAAAAGTCAAAGAAATCTGCCCATGTTTGTGTGGATTGTTTGGTGCTGTCCCTGAACCTCTGATGGTATCCCTCAGGGGTCAGCCCAAACTTGGCAAGTAAAGTGGCTTTCTGAAGTGGGTATGTGTTTTGATCAGGTTGATCCAATGTGAGAAGTGTGTTCCTCCCCAATCGTGGCACATAACCCCACATAGCTGTACCCCATTGCCCTTCAGGAACCTCATGTGCCCTTAGTGCAACTTCATAAGCAGCCAACCATTTATCTATGTCATCTCCCACCTCAAAACTGGGCACCACATTTTTGGGTATACGAACCTTCTTTTCTCCAGCAGGTCCTGTCTGTATGCTGCCACCATTATTGCTGGATTCAGACTGTCTCGCTTTGATCTCCAGCTCCTTGAGACTCAATTCATGAGCCAACAATAGTTTCTTTTCAGCCAAAGCTCTCGCAGCTGCAGCTTCAGCTCTTTCAGCTTCCACCTGTTTGGCTGCTCTTTCAGCCTTCCTTTCCTCCTGTTGGGCCTCAATTTTCAGTTTTGCCATTTGCAATTGGAACTCCCTTTCTTCTCTCCTTTCCTCTGCGGTCAGGCTTTGCTCAGAGACACTGCTCCCTGTTATGGATGGGGGCATAATAGCAGTGGTAGCATTACCCACTGATGGCAATAAATCCTCTGAGAGGCCATTTTCTGGCTCCTCTTCCTCATCATCCTCCTCTAAATGGGCTTCTGCCCAGGCCCTCAGCACCACTAGAAAGGCCTCCTTTTTGGAGGCCCCTTGGGTGGGTACTCTCAGCACCCTGCAGAACGCTTTTAGCTGTTTGACAGTATATGTCTCCAACAGGGCTAGGTCCAAATCTCCCACTTGAGACCCAGCCAGAGACATGTTGAGTGAGGATTTAGTTTTTGAAAATTGTCAGGAAAAACTAATTTGCAAAAAAGAGATACAAATCAAGTTGACCTTCAACTGTGGATAGGTAGTGAAATACTTAGCTAATGTATGTCACTGCACAAATACAAGTCCTATCCTCACCGCTGATCACCAATGTTAGAAATGGGGTTTTTGGTTGGCAGTCAGGTTGCCCTCTGTCCAAGCAAGAACCCTCACTCTAGTCAGGGTAAGTCACACACAATCCAAATTATCCTGTGCCCACCCTCTGGTAGCTTGGCACGAGCAGTCAGGCTTAACTTAAAAGGCAATGTGTAAAGTATTTGTGCAATAAATCATACAATAACACCATATAGCACCACAAAAATACACCACACAGTGTTTAGAAAAATATAGAATATTTCTCTGGGTATTTGTAGATCAACACAATAAAAGATGAAATAAGAATTTGTAGGAATATCACTGAAAAGTGTTATAAAGTGTCTTAAGTCTTTAAAAAGCAAACAAAGTCTCTTTCAAGCACAAAGTACCTGGTTTTGGAGAGGAAAATCTCTGCAGAGGACCGCAGAGGAGGAGATGCATGGAAAAATGGTGTGTGCGTTGGTTTCGCCCCTTCACACACGGACTTGCGTCGTTATTTTTCACGCGGGGAGACGTGCGTTGTTCTGCGGGAAGAAAAATGGTGTGTGCGTCGGTTTCGCTTCTTCACACACGGACTTGCGTCGTTATTTTTCACTCGGGGAAGACGTGCGTCATTTTCCGGCAAGCGGGCCGACTCCTTCTATGGTTCGCAGGATTACCAGATGTCCCAGGGTCTGTGCGTGGATTCCTCGGCTTGTTATTTGGCTGCGCGTCATTCCGGGAGGCTGTGAATGGAATTTCTTTCTCACGGCAGGCGTCGCGTCGATTTCCTCTCTGGAAGCCGGGCGGCGTTGTCCATGCGAGGCCGTGCGTCGAAGTTCCGGTCGCCCTGTAGGCGTTGCGTCGGCGTGCAGCGATTTTCTCACCGCGGAGCAAGCTGTGCATCGAATTTTTTGGCGCACGAGGAGTCCAAATGAAAAAGAGAAGTCTTTTTGGTCCTGAGACTTCAGGGAACAGGAGGCAAGCTCCTCTATCCAAGCCCTTGGAGAGCACTTTAGCAGCCAGACAAGAGTTCAGCAAGGCAGCAGGCCAACAGCAAGGCAGCAGTCCTTTGTAGAAAGCAGACAGGTGAGTCCTTTGAGCAGCCAGGCAGTTCTTCTTGGCAGGATGCAGGTTCTGGTTCAGGTTTCTTCTCCAGCAGGTGGTAGGGCAGAGGCCCTGTTTTATACCCAAATGTGCCTTTGAAGTGGGGGAGACTTCAAAGAGTGGCTTAGAAGTGCACCAGGTCCCCTTTCAGTTCAATCCTGTCTGCCAGGGTCCCAGTAGGGGGTGTGGCAGTCCTTTGTGTCAGAGCAGGCACTCCACCCTCCCAGCCCAGGAAGACCCATTCAAAATGCAGATGTATGCAAGTGAGGCTGAATACCCTGTGTTTGGGGTGTGTCTGAGTGAATGCACAAGGAGCTGTCACCTAAACCTAGCCAGATGTGGATTGTAAGGCAGAGAAAGATTTAAGTGCAGAGAAATGCTCACTTTCTAAAAGTGGCATTTCTAAAAATAGTAATATTAAATCCAACTTCACCAGTCAGCAGGATTTTCTATTACCATTCTGGCCATACTAAATATGACCTTCCTACTCCCTTCAGATCAGCAGCTGCCACTTCAACAATGTGTGAGGGCAGCCCCAATGTTAGCCTATGAAGGGAGCAGGCCTCACAGTAGTGTAAAAACGAATTTAGGAGTTTTACACTACCAGGACATGTAAACTACACAGGTACATGTCCTGCCTTTTACCCACACAGCACCCTGCTCTAGGGGTTACCTAGAGCACACATTAGAGGTGACTTATGTGTATAAAAAGGGGAGCTTGAGGCTTGGCAAGACTTTTAAATGCCAAGTCGAAGTGGCAGTGAAACTGCACACACAGGCCTTGCAATGGCAGGCCTGGGACAAGGTAAAGGGGCTACTTGAGTGGGTGGCACAACCAGTGCTGCAGGCCCACTAGTAACACTTAGGGCCATATTTATACTTTTTGACGCGAAACTGCGCTAACGCAGTTTTGCGCCAAAAAAATTAGCGCCGGCTAACGCCATTCTGAAGCGCCATGCGGGCGCCGTCTTTATTGAATGGCGTTAGCCGGCGTTAGCCGACCGGCGCTGCCTGGTGTGCGTGAAAAAAAAAAACACGTACACCAGGCAGCGCCGGCGTAGGGAAAAATGGTGTTTGGGCGTCCTAAAATGGGGCAAGTCAGGCTGAGGCAAAAAAAACGTCTTAACCCGATTTGCGCCATTTTTTTTGGGCGCCCAACCCCCATTAACATGACTCCTGTCTTAGCAAAGACAGGAGTCATGCCCCCTTGCCCAATGGCCATGCCCAGGGGACTTCTGTCCCCTGGGCATGGTCATTGGGCATAGTGGCATGTAGGGAGGCACAAATCAGGCCCCCCATGCCACAAATAAATTAAAAAAAAATACTTACCACAACTTACCTTTTCTTCCCTGGGGTGGGTCCCTCCATCCTTGGGTGTCCTCCTGGGGTGGGCAAGGGTGGCAGGGGGTGTCCCTGGGGGCTTGGGAGGGCACCTCTGGGCTCATTCTGAGCCCACAGGTCCCTTAACGCCTGCCCTGACCCAGGCGCTAAAATCCGGCGCAAATGCAGGTTTTTTAGTCCTGCCCACTCCCGGGCGTCATTTTTGCCCGGGAGTATAAATACGACGCAATAGCATCGGAGTCATTTTTTAAGACGGGAACGCCTACCTTGCATATCATTAACGCAAGGAAGGTGTTCACGCCAAAAAATGACGCTAACTCCATGAACTTTGGCGCTAGATGCGTCTAACGCCAAAGTATAAATATGGAGTTTTGCGTCGAATTTGCGTCGAAAAAAACGACGCAAATTCGGCGCAAACGGAGTGTAAATATGCCCCTTAATCTACAGGCCCCAGGCACATACAGTGCACATTACTAGGGACTTATAAGTATATTAAATAGTCCAATTGGGTATGATCCAAAGTTACCATGTTTCAACGGAGAGCGCATATGCACTTTAGCACTGGTTAGCAGTGGTAAAGTGCGCAGAGTCTTTGAGCCAGAAAAAACAGAGTCCCAAAAAGTGGAGGGAGGCAGGCAAAAACTTAGGGGTGACCACCCTAAGGCATGTCAGGTCTAACAGTGACATTGACTCTATACCGCACACTTCATGGGAAGTGAGTTTATGTTGACTATGAACCACAGAAGAAAGAGTAACCTACCCTGCACATGGTGTTCAATCTGTATGCAACTCTTCAGGGAAAACCAAATTCCTCTAGGTACCCATGCCATGTTACATAACTAATGCCTTACTATGGACACTTCTTACCTGTATCAAAAACCTGACAGTCACTAAACCTACATTGAGAAATGAAGTGGCTATGAGTAGAAAAATGGTTACTGTTAACAGTGTTTACTTCATGGAGAGAGTTTACTCTGTTCCACCCTGCTTGCAGACAGTGAAACTTTCATGAGAAATACACCACAGTGTTTTCAAAAGCATCTAACAAGCACTGTGTACACTCTCTACTTGTCCAAAGAGCAACTATTCACTTAAAATAACAAAAGTCTGAAGGTGCTAAAATTATAAAAACTTTATAGAAAGCCCATCTTCTGAAGCAAAACAAGCACATGCACATAGGTTAGTATATGGCACACACAGTCTTCTATATTAAGTGGAAATTGTCATACCTTCATAACTCAAGACTGCTTACAATACCGTTTGCAGTACATACAATTTTTGCCCGGCTGGAAACTTTTTCTGCAGTACCAAAACCTTTTGTCGAACATAATGAACACAAGTCAACTGTCAACACAAATATTTATAATGTAATTGATACACCTACAAACCCATGGTGCATTAGGAACACATGTGCTTTGTAAACACATATTGATGAGTTGGACAAAGGCTGAATAAGATTAGGTAGAAAAGTAATATGGTAGTTACCTGCCACTATGTGAACTGTGAAACAACTAACACACTCATTGTGTTATGTCATCAGTGATGTTGTCAATGATGTTACACTTGAGATATTATCAGAGATGTCATAATGATGTCATAAACCTTGCCATGAGTGATGTGATAAGTGAGGTCATAAGAAATGCATGATGGGGCACAAGTTATACTATCTAAGCTAACTATAACTGGTGAATTTCGGTGTTTTTGTTACTTTAAAACGTTAATGTTGTCACTGACAAATTCACCTAACTATAATGTTACTTTAGCTTTGTTTTTTCCAGTGAATTCCTAAGATTTTCTCTTTTAACAACAGATCTTTTTATCACACCTAACTATAACATTACATTAACATTTGCTTTTTAGTGACTATATATACAGAGATATATAGATATTTCACTCAAAAACACAAAGGTTAAAGGGACGTTATAGTTAGGGGAAAATGTCAGTTAACGGATACTGTTTAAACCTACAAACCACTAAAATGTACCAGCTATAGTTATCTCAGGGACTATAACTCTTTCCATAAGGTAACTATACTCTTACCCCCTCCATGCACTGTTTTGACATTAATTATGTTATTGTACATGTTTCTTTGATATCATCAATGATGTCATTGAAAATATTATGAGTGATGTAATATGTGGGGTAATTAGCAGTGCATAACAAGGGTGTGAGTAATAGCTACCTTAGGACATGAGTAATTTAACATTTTTTTTAGGTGTTTTGTGAATTATCTTTCCCCAAGTTCCCCCTATTCCTTCTTGTGGAAACTGTCTTTTCCCTTACTTTGCTTTACCTGTACCCAATCCTAAACCCTATAATTAACCTTAGTACCCTATACCTTTACCTACCATTTAACTAAGAATTCACCCTTAACTCCCTTTACATTGCTGCATCCCTAAAATAGAAATTACCTTCACCTGTATTTAACTCTACCCACTCTAAGACCCCAAAATCACCCATACCTCAACCCACCCCTTAATCCTAAAAACACCTTTGTCACCTTTAACACTACTGTTTGGGGCTAAAATGCCCAATTGAAGACCTATTAGCTGATATTTTAGGTTTTATTAGACTTATGTAAGGAATCCTGTCTTGGTGTGTCTGTTATGATAGGGCACAGTCTGTTTTTGTAGAGTGCTGCTGTGAGCACATTAATACCCTACTGTGAGAAATTTGGACAATCAGATGTTACAGAGCCTCTAGTGGAGTCTTTTTACCTCTGGTTTCCTGGGGATTTTATACCATGGACCCTCAAAGTAAGGATCAAATACTCAATTCAGCACTTGCCTCACAGAAAAGTAAAGTGAGACTAATCCAAGGTTTACTCCAGTAATTGCTCTGGGCTATAAACATCAGGACATATGAATATTGTTTAATAAATCAATATCCTGCCAGTGCTTTTACTTTAAACAGAGGCATGGGCTTAGGAAAACAGGGAAAATAAAGCATGAAGTGGTAAGGTAGAAAGAGTGTAAGATGAGGTAGCCTATGGTGGATGGGGGAGGGGAACACACTAAAAGTGTTAGTAATGACGAGGAAAAAGACTGATAAGAAGAGATAGAATTGGAACTGCTTGGAAGAGAGGAGCTCATTGTCTTGGAATAGATAAAATGATCAACTGACAAGAGGAACTAAAGGAGAAACTGCCACGAAAAGACTGAAGTGGGCTCATCACTGAGAGACAGGACCTTTGTTGGAGAGAACTAGCTTGCTTATTTCTCCGGATCTATCAGGTTTATGGTGCTTTGTGGAGAACTAAGCATTAGGGCCAGATGGAATTACAATTCAGCTTGCGGAATTTGTGGAATTTGGGTAACTTCGCACTACGTTTGCAATGTGAATTTCCTGCCAAATTTGGGCAATCAACACATGGCAGAATTGTTCTGTTGTTCATGGCGCTCAGGAACAATGTAAGGCTCCATAATGCATGTTTGCGGACACGAGCAAGATTTGCCCGCCCCAGCATGATTTCCAGCTCCATGGAGCCTTCCAGTGCCATTTTATAACACTGGCAGATATGAGCGGTGTGAGAAGGCTGCCATTCAAGTAGATTTGCTGGCACTTGAGTAGGTTTTCTACTTGAGTGGCAGCAAAATCAATTAAAATAACTCCCCTAAATTCCGTGGAGGGAAACTCTGTAAGTTCCACCCACTCCGGCTAACCATTCTCTAGTGGTCACATTATAGTGCTAACCTGCCTGATAGGTGCTTAGCAGTTAGGAAGTTGATATCTGATTGTGAGCCCTGGTTCACAAGGAGTGGTTAATCTCAGTTTGCCCATCAAGAGGTGAAGAATGTGTTTCACTTTTCCTGTCTGAAATAAAAGAAAGTGCTTAGGAGCCAGCTATTCTACTTTTGCTAAGCTGTACTAGTAACTAAGCAATTGCCTGTGTTAGAAATGGGGTCTTTGGTTAACAGTCAGGTTATCCCCTGTTCAAGCAAGGACCCTCACTCTAATCAGGGTAAAAGAGAATCACCCTCAGCTAACCCCTTCTAACCCCCTTGGTAGCTTTTCAGAGCAGTAGGCTTAACTTTAGAGTGCTAGGTGTAAAGTATTTGTACCAACACACACAGTAACTTAAGGAAAACACTACAAAATGACACAACACAAGTTTGAAAAATAGGAAATATTTATCCAAAACAAGACCAAAATGACAAAAATACACAATACACAAGTCAAGTTATCAATTAAAAAGCCAAAAGAGTCTTTATGTAGTTGAAAACACGCACTAACACTGTTAGCGTGAAAATGTACCTTGGGTGCGTCAAAAATAACCCCACACGGGCGAGTGTGCATCAAAAAGGGCTTGCGATGCGTTGATTTGACTCACGAGCGAGACCTTGCGTTGTTTCTCCTTTCGTCAGGTCGAGCGTGTCGTTTCTTCTCTCCGCAGGAGAGCGATGCGTCGATCTGGTCAGCACTCTCGAGTCTGGGCAGGTCTTGCATTGTTTTTACACGTCCAGCGGTACTTGCATCGGAAATTCAGCCACACAATGATCCGAAAACCACGCAGCATGGGTTTGCGATCTCCCAGCCTCCGTCAGCGATGCAGACCGTCGTTTCTCCAGCTACGTTCGCCGATTCTTCGGTCGCGTTTCCGGCGAGTGTCAATTTTCTGCCGCGGAGCCGGCGACGTGTCGTTTCTTCAGCCGCAGATCGGAGTCGCGTCTATCTTTTCCCCGAACGGCGTTCTGTGCGTGGATTTCCTCCTCTTAAGCTGCCAGCTTCTCCTTTCAGGGTCCCAGGAACTGTATGGGTACCACAGGGCAGAGTAGGAGTCTCTCCAGAGACTCCAGGTGCTGGCAGAGAGAAGTCTTTGCTGTCCCTGAGACTTCAAACAACAGGAGGCAAGCTCTAAACCAAGCCCTTGGAGATCTTCACAAGATGGAAGGCACACAAAATCCAGTCTTTGCCCTCTTACTCTGGCAGAAGCAGCAACTGCTGGATAGCTCCACAAAGCACAGTCACAGGCAGGGCAGCTCTTCTTCCTCAGCTCTTCAGCTATTCTCCAGGCAGAGGTTTCCCTTGTTTCCAGAAGTGTTCTAAAGTCTGTGGTTTTGGATGCCCTTCTTATACCCAATTTCTCCTTTGAAGTAGGCCTACTTCAAAGCAAAGTCTCTCTTGATTGTGAAATCCTGCCTTGCCCAGGCCAGACCCCAGACACTCACCAGAGGGTTGGAGACTGCATTGTGTGAGGGCAGGCACAGCCCTTTCAGGTGTGAGTGACCACTCCTCTCCTCCCTCCGTCCATGGCTCATCAGGAAATGCAGTCTACACCCCAGCTCCTTTTGTGTCACTGTCTAGTGTGAGGTGCAACCAGCCCAACTGTCAAACAGACCCAGACAGGTAATTCACAAACAGGGAGAGTCACAGAAATGGTATAAGCAAAAAAATTCTCACTTTCTAAAAGCGGCATTTTCAAACAAACAATTTTAAAATCAACTTTACTAAAAGATGTATTTTTAAATTGTGAGCTCAGAGACCCCAAACTCCACATGTCCATCCGCTCCCAAAGGGAATCTACACTTTAATCAGATTTAAAGGTAGACCCCATGTTAACCTATGAGAGGGACAGGCCTTGCAACAGTGAAAAATGAATTTAGCAATATTTCACTGTCAGGACATATAAAACACATTACTATATGTCCTACCTTAACCATACATTGCACCCTGCCCTTGGGGCTACCTAGGGCCTACTTTAGGGGTTTCTAACATGTAAGAAAAGGGAAGGTTTAGGCCTGGCAAGTGTACCCTGTAAAATCTAATTTACAGTTAAAACTGGACGCACAGACACTGCAATGGCAGGTCTGAGACATGATTACAGAGCTACTTATGTTGGTGGCACAAACAGTGCTGCAGGCCCACTAGTAGGATTTGATTTACAGGCCCTGGGCACTTCTAGTGCACTGTACTAGGGACTTACTAGTAAATCAAATATGCCAATCATGGATAAGCCAATTACATACACATTTTGTAAAGGAGCACTTGCACTTTAGCACTGGTTAGCAGTGGTAAAGTGCCCAGAGTAACAAAAGCAGTAAAATCAGAGTCCAACACACATCAACAACCTGGGGAAGAGAGGCAAAAAGTTAAGGGAGACCCCGCCAAGGATAAAAAGTCTAACAGTACCATTATAATATTTGCTCAAACACAGTAGCGGTTTGTTGTTTGCTGAATCGTTTGGTGTAAATCTGTTCAGCAGTTTTGGAAACATCTACAATAAAATATTAAAATAAAATATTGACAGTTTGGTTTGAGATAGGATTATTGAGCTCAAATTTAAACAAATAGAATGTGATTGTTTTTTTCACTCAAGTACTTTGCGGGTTAGGAAGCCTTAAGTGAAAAGTTGAGAAGCTTATGGCTGAAACTACAACCCAGTCCCATAAGTTAGCAGCTAACTGTGAATCCCCATTTTTTGTCACAGTTCCAACATTTCTAGTTCATGAGTCACATTAATATAAGGGAGTGAGAGGACCGCTGCAAGCACAAATGTTCCACTCAAATTTTAAAACTTGCTCTAGTTGCACTTCTCATGGAAATCAATGCACATAAGAGCAACTGACTTGAGCCTGTCACTAAAATGTACATTGGCTCCCGGGAACCACATAGATGGTCGAGGATCCACAAATAACAGCAGGCGCACACCTTGCACCCACTTCACCTAGGGAGTGCACACAACTCATATGGCTGTTAAATAACCTATTCGGTTTAATGCCTCAAGTTCCATTTCTACAATGAAACCCCAAATACCCTCACAGAGACACAATTAAAGAAGAAAAAAGTTTAACCATGAAAGGGTCTGCATATTCCTGTTAATGAACCAGAAATACCACAACAGTACACTACAATGAAGTCTAGCTATCTCCCTGTTTGCTCAGTGACCAAATTCTTGCTTTTGACCTAATACAGCTATCCATTGCCCTTTAGGCTACATTTGCATTGTGCAAATACCACAAGCGTTCATCCCCACAAGCAAAGGTTCTGCAACTAACTACACTTCCCATATAAAAATAAATTAGAAACCATGCCTCTCACAGGAGAATTTCAGGGAATAAAATGAACGGCACTTTTGAGTTTCTTTCAAACTCCTGAAGTTTGTGAACATTGAAAGGGAATGAAGAAACAGAGTGAAGTGTTGAACCAACAGCACACATAAAAGGGTTGGCACCCAAAGTGTGTTTCCTTTTTTCCACCCACAGCCTACTTCATACAGCTGATGCTTGCACCCACAAACTCTACGGTCCGGGCTACAGGGCAAAGACAGAAGTCATTCCCAATTATATCTGAGGGTAGGCAACAGATTCCGGGCATCTGATAGCCACAACCTGCATCCAGCACCCTCTAAGTGTGACCAAAGGTTTGTCCAGAGGGCTTTAAACTTTAAAGGCCAGGTCTCAGGTATGGGGAACTGTCAAGCCAAAGCTCTTCAAACAGAACCGGAGAGTGAGAAATTGAAGTATTAGCTGAGGGGGGTAAGTGCTCACCTCAGTTAATAACCTCAACCCTTGTCAGAGTGAACCACTAAAAGTAAATAAGCTTGAACTCAACCCACTGGTAGCTATGACACAGAGCAGACAGGCTGAACTGATAGGCAATGTGAAAAGTGTTTATGCAGTACTAAAACAGTGATAAAGTAAAAACACAGAGCAAGAAAAGTCACAAACCAAAAAAAAATGAATACATTTTAGTAAAAATGACATCAAAATAAAAAAATTCAATCAGGGAACCTGGAGTTATGATTTTTTAATGTTTCAATCTAAAAATACCATCAAAAAGTGTTAAGTGCAAAATCGGTCATCTAGGTGCACTTGATCGGGACCCAGGCGTAAGTTAAGGTCGGCTGTGATGGAGCACAGGCGGGATTCAGAAGCCAGGTTCAACCTATTCAGAAGTTTTACAGCCAAAATAAATGTCTGAAATGGAAGTCAAAAATCCTCAGCGGGCAAGGTAGAAGGCTGTGTCAGAAGAGTGCTCCATGATTTCGGATGGCCTCTGGGTCAGGTCCGGGTGAAGTCATTGACTTTTGGTGAAAAAGCTTTGAGCAGAAGAAATTTGAAATTTGTGACCAAGGAAGGTTACTTGCCAACTGACTGATACTTTTGGAACTTTCGCATCATTAAGATTTCTACCTTTGGACTTAGTCACGTTTTCAGAAGCCAGATTTTTCCACTGGGGCAAAACTCTAGCCAAAGAGAGCTCCAGACAGCTGGATACCTTCTCTGTGAAGTCCTGCTAAATCGGATTTGCACACTGCAATACACCTTTATCAGATTAGCTTGTCAGGTTGTTCCCGGTCGCCCAGAGGTTCTTAAAGCCAAGTGTTTGTAAGTCCCAGGTCTCTGAAAATGTTAGGAGAAGGACACTTTGACAGAGCCAAGGGTCCAGGACCTTGTGGATGGTTGACTGGGGTCAAGACACACTCAAGCAGAGAACAGCAGCAGGATCCAGAGAAGGTCCTAATGGAACTGGTCAGCTGGACAGTTGCTGAAAAAGGCCCTTTGTAGCTAGTTGTGTCACTGTAGGTTGAAAAGGTACTCAGTATTAAGACCCTTGGAGTTCACCTCTTGGTCCTGGGTACAAGAGGGAGAGCAGGTTCAATTTTCTAGGCTCTTTTCAGGTCACACACAGCATATCCAGTCATCTTCTGCTCAACCGCACAAGTCCTGAAAGAATTCCAAGGAGTGTAGTTTATGTGCTACATTTATGCCTGACACTTGTCTTTGGGTGGGAGTGACTCCTAGTTTCTCCCTAACCAATGGGGTGAAACTTTCCAGGGAAACTGTACCCACTTTTGCAGCATTAACTCTGTGCCCTATTGCAAACAATCCACAGTGCCCCTCTCGCTCTCAAACCAGGATGGCAGAGACCTTCTTCCTGTGTGTGACCTCCCCAGCAGGGAAAGAGCCCCACTACTCCATGGTCACTATAAACCAGTTCTGAGTAAGCATCTCCCCCACTGGGATTGATGCCTGTCTTAGGGAACAAAGGAGGGTCCTGCCCAAGTGTCAGCTAACATTTGTCTGTGACAGGGTAGGTCTCTTTAAAATTAAATAAGTTCCTGGGTTTAGCCCAGATGGTCACCCTGACGGAAGAACAGACATACTTTCCCACACCCAAGACCGTTCTCCCACTCTGATAGCAGTTCCCATACATCAAGAAGGGGATTATTGAGCTGCACATTGACAATTGGAACTTAGGCAAATGAACCTCCAGAGGCTTTAGGGATGGAAAATGTACCTTTGTAAAAGTCCTTTTTCCAAAATATTTATTATAAATCGGACTTTACCAGTCAATTGTGAATTTTATAAATATTTCAAAAAAGCTTGAGAACGAAATTTGTAGCAGTGTTCTACCTAGATATATTTACTACTGAATCCCAATGCTTTCCTTCGGAATTGGCAGCTTTCCGTCAGCGAAAATAGCTTTTGAGGCTTTTTCACTGTACGGACATGTGCAATATTAAACTCTTTTATGACCCTCTTTTAAATATTATGAACCCTGCTTTATGACCTACTTACAGGTGACTTAGCATTATTTAGAAGAAAGGGTTTCACCTTTCAAAAAGGGGTTATATTGACAGGTTGAATCTGAAGGCTATAACTGCACAACCAGACGACAAATAATAGGCTTGCAGTCATGTTTGCACTCTCACTGCATAGGGTCATGCAATGGGTGCTGCAGCTAACAAGCTCTCTAGTGACATTTAAATTACAGGCCTTAGGTACCTTTTGTACCATATACTGGGGATTTATAGGTAAACTGAATATCGCAATGAAGGGTATGCATGTTTCATTATGTTGAACACAGGAGCGCAGACAGATCACTATTGGTAAGAAGGGCTATAGTGCAGCGCTCTATAGCCAGCAACAATAGTCAATTCAAAAATCCCAGAGGAAACCGTGCAAATTATGGTCATTTTTAACACTGAGGAATATAGCCAGTGCTATACATTGCAGTCAAGGGGGGCAGCATCTGGGTAGAGGGCAAGGCCAAAGTCCATGTCCTGTGTTTGGTCACATTAGACACTGCAGAGGCTGGGTTGTTGGGGCACAATCATTAGGCATAGGTTGTAGTCAATTGCTAAAAATACTGCCTCGTTGTCTCTGAGAGCAAAAGGGCCAAGATGTTTTGTATGTCTTAAAAGCAAAAAACACATCTACCGAGTACTGTGCAAAAACCAATGAAATCCACCTAATAATCTTTATACACTTTGGATATGGTTTGCTATTAAAATTGAATTTATTTAAAATTAAAATTCAATGATAGAGTCCATTCGTCCAGTTATACTTTTGAAAGGCCAAATGTTTGTTTCATCAGCAATCCCTGTCTTCTTTTAGAAACCAGTGAGTATTTGCAAGACACCACTCATATGCATTGTCAAATGATGATTACCAAAGCAAAGTCATATACAGTCAAACACATTATGCCAAATGTAATTTTTATTATTTACTTCAAAATTCATGACCTGGTACTTTTCTTTTCCTACAATAAGCTTCAAGGAGAAGCACACACAATTACACCATTAATTCAGAGTGGCAGAAAAATAGGTGCAACTTTTGGGGCAGGGAAGTAGTAATGTCTTCCTTCTGCTATGAAACATGTACTTGTTTCACATTTGTTGGGTACAGCTGACATACTTTAATCACCTATAGAGAAAGGATAGAGCAAGATATGTGTCATGCACGTTTCTTTCTATTTATGAAGTCCAATGACTGCTAAAACTGGCCCCTGAGGTAGTCCTGCAAAGTTTGTGATGGTTCATCATCAGACACTTTATTCGGTATGAGAATATTGAACCATAAAAACAAATAACAATACAATACATAAAACCAATTAACAATAAGTCAGTGTATAAAAATGTCAATCCAAGATTCATTAAAAAGATAAAACATCAATATTGAAAATTATAAAAAACATTCTTAAAAGTGCTCTAAATTACTGCGTCAAGTGATAGCTCCCTTCAGAAAAGATCCCAGCCCCCGCCACACCAATACATCAAAAGACATTCCCAGCCACAAAAGGGCACGGCGATATTGCACAAAATCCTTGGGCCTCAGCTGGGGGAATAAATAACAACGCCTAAAAGGTGCATAAAAAATACAAAACAATGTAAAATGAACCAAAGTCTGCAAAGACCCACTGTCACAGGGACAAGGTCTAATAGATTTTTCATCATACTGGCCTAGCAGGAAGCATAAATTACTTCTAATAACCCCAAGGCGAAATTGTGTAATGAGAGTCCTTTCCCTCACATCACTTATCTCTAAAAGATAGGGCTCAGGGCCTGACCCCATCTTTAGCAAGATAAAATCCCTAACAGATTTTTTCCTTAAAACCTCCACCTCTCTTTTGGCCCCCAGGATTCTCAGAAAATTATCCTTTACCCAGTTTTTATCACGGCTTGTCAGACCCTCGGGAGCCTCAAACATGTCAGGTCGCCCCAGTTTGTAGGCCACCTTTCTTATATACATCAGCCAGGGAATATTCTTCACATGGTCACAAGCCAAGCAATCCCATAAAATCTCTCCATTAAAAGAGGCACATTCATTAATCCAAATTGAGATCCATAACAAGAGGAGAGCAAGCTGGATGGTATCTTGTAGAAACTCAAGATCTAATTCCAAGTGAAGGCAGAAACCAGAGGTGTTTTGACCAACTCCCAGTATCCTTCTGCAGAAACGATTTTCTTCTATAGCAGGGGCTCGGGTGTCCATATAGCCCCAAAGTGCAGCAGCATACAAAGGGACTGGGAGACATTTATGCCTGTAAACTTCAAGCAAAGACTTAATGGGTTTGTTTCCTACTCTAGCAGCAAAGTCAAATGTAGCACCAACTGTAGCTAAGAAAAGCGTTCCTCTTCTGGCAATACAGGTTTTCCATGTACCTTTATCATCAAAGATAACCCATAAATATGGGAAATTGTGGGCCCTGCTAATACCTTGCCCTTTGATCTTCAACTCCCCCACCCTGCTAAGAGGTTTTCCGCAGACCATAAAATGTGATTTTTTACAATTAATCTCTAAATCCAGAGCTGACATAAAAGAAACATAGGCTCTAACTGCTTCACGGAGGCCATTCATAGTGCAGGCCATAAGGACCGCATCATCCGCATTAATCAATACATGGACACTATTACCATTAACTTTGGGTACATCCCTACAGTGTTCCACCAAAAAAATCAAACAATCCATTTGTATATAAAAGAAAGAGAGAGTAGGGGCCAGGACACATCCCTGGTGTACACCCCTATTAAGCTTGAAAGCATCCAAACACTCCCCATTTGTCCCCACCCTCACATTTGCATTCATTCCTAAGTGGAGGTACCGAAGCAACTCCACAATCTTAGGATCCATCCCTAACTGATTAAGCCTCTCCCACAGTATAGCCCCATTTACCTTGTCAAAGGAACAGCTGAGTTCCATAAAGGCAAGATAAAGGATGCCCTTCATGGCTTGAGTATATTTCCCAATCACCATCAGCAGATTTTAGCACTGTTTCCGGGAACCAAGCCCTTCCCTAAAGCCTTACTGGGCCCGGCTCAGGATTTCATTATCGGCCATCCAAGCCTCAATGCACCTTAAGATAATCCGGCCCATGATTTTCGCTGAAGAATCAAGGAGGGAAATAGGGCGATAAGACTTGGGATCATTCCGGTTCCCCTTTTTAACCAATGGAATGATACAAGCCGATCTCCAAGAGGCGGGAATTCCCACAGTGACTGCTGCATTGAGAACATTTAGCAGAATAGACGCCCATAACTGAGGACAGGATTTATAAAGATCCCTGGGGATCGAATCCGGGCCTGGAGCTTTGTTGCTGGCGGTACCCTGGAGTGCCTCCCTGACCTCATGAAGTATGAACCTAATAGCTAGATTGGGAGACACATCAAACTCTCTATCCCAGTTATTTCTTAAAGGGCTTCCCAGAAAATTTCTACAGAAATAATTCACCCAGACCTCAGGGGCAATATTGCAGCCCAGGCCCTCAGATGTTTCAGTTTCAAAGGAGCTCCTATTTACCACCTTTCAAAACAAACCAGGGTTCTTCAGCACTGTTGCGCGCTCCAATTCCTCCTAGGCTAATTCCTTAAGTTTTAGCTTTCTGTCCCTCAGAGCACTTTTCTACTTAATCCTTGCATTTCTAACATGGGCCATATCTCTAGGGTGGTCTTTTAGGGCCTTCTTCAAGTTTTTCTTAGCATCATAACAGGCCTTACTGAACCACCCACACCTATGCTTACTGGGGGGATGAACAACTGATAACAGAAGTCTTTAAAGGCTATGTTTATACTGAGCATCGCAGCCATAACTTCCTTTAGAATGGGAGTCTCTGCCAGAAGTATACCTGTGATCAGATTTAGGATGTCACCCAGAACCCTTTCTACAACTTGCTCAGTATTTATCTGTTTCTAACCAACTCTCCTGCCCTGATCTTTTATCCTCACTGATGCAGGCACACTCCGTCCTAGTTTACATAAGGCCCCTGGGAGATTAAAGCAGACTGTGAGGGGGTTATGATCGCTAAGGTGCTTCCCTAGCACCTCTCCTCCTATCACCATATCTTTTAGTGGTGGGGACACAATGATATAATCAATTGTTGAGCCAGACCTTCTACCTACAAAAGTTGGGAGCTGGTAAATGTAACCACTTCAATGTCACAGATATTCAGAAGGCCCATCTTCCTTATACCCTTAATCAAAACCCTACCTCTAGAATCCTGTACACTTTCAGCCGAGCGATCCTCACAATCAGACTCAAAAGGATTTACCACTGTGCTATGCTGTCCTATCTTTGCATTAAAATCTCCTGATACAATAGCACAGAATTCCAGCCCCACCTCCTCCATTCTACACTTCAGTACCTGAAGAACTGAAAAAGAGCCCTGATTTGGCACCCCACATCCCATACAGCATTATAAAAATTAACCAAGAGAACATTGAAGCTGTTTGGAAAAATTACCCAGACAAGCAATATACCCTGATGGTTACAGTTAATGCACCCACTATTTTGGAAAAACGGATTAGGGTAAAGAAACCACCTTTAGAGCGGCCTCCAAGAGACCGAGCAGCCGGGACTGCAGATCTATTATATCCATCCCATGCAGCCTGCCCATCTGACCAGGTGTCTTGAAGCATAATAATATCATAGTTAGCCAGACACCTGACCCATTCCTAATCAGATAGCTTAGCATCATACCCTGCAACGTTCCATGAGATAAGGCAATACTGCATAGTCTTCCCCTCCTGCGCCACCCTAGACATATCAGCATTAGGGGATACTGCCAGGTTCACTGTATGTCTACTAGCACATCGTCAATCCACCCCTTCCAAGTCAGGGTCTCCAATGAAATCGACTCTCCTACTGCTTGACTGCTGGGCACTCTGACCTTGGGGGGGTTTCCTACCGATTTCAGGTAAAAACTCAGCACCCTGTCGCATATGATTATAAAAATAACGCAAAGGGACCATGCCAATTTTTCCCACTCTTGAGGAGGCCATGCTATATGTGGAGAGAAGCTGTTGGGCCAGGCCGGGATATATATATATATATTATCTTATAATAATACAATCCTCCTTACCCTCTTTTTTTTGGGGCCCAACCCAGTCAATTCTTCTAACAAACAAAATATCCCTAAGGTCCTTGCATGCAAAGTCACAATTTCTGCTCAGCCAATGGCCAGTCTTATTTTTTAGTTGGTCCGTGGATTCACTGGAGCCAGGGGCAAGAGCAGGAACGTTTGTCAACACCACCACATAGGAGGCACAGGCCGGGGGAGCTCCAAACGAACCAACGGGGAACGCTTCTTCAACAAGTACTGATTGTGATTTCTACCATTCTGTTGAGATTCCCACCAATTGCCACAAACCCACTATCAAGTTGAGTGCCACCACTAGATCTAGTTTCTGCCCTCACACCTGTTGATTGAACAATTGGCGGGGCCAGCACAGACTCAACACAGGTGCCCTGTGCCCCAAGGTTTGCAAAATTTTTCTGTTGCTGTGTCACTCTCTCCAAAGCCCCAGAAGCATCCTCCTGCAAAAACACCTCCTTACTTGGTTGATTCAAACAGCTGGGGGCCAGGTGTCTGCCTGTGAATTGGCTGGACGTCTCCTGCTCACATAACCGGGAGACTGCTTTCTCAATAGCCAGTAGTTTTGCCACAACTGGAGTCAAGCTGGCCTCAATCATCTCCTTAAATCTTAAATTTTGACAGTAAATTGGTTACATCACAACCCGAGGGCTAGCAAGAATCAGTACCATTATTCAGCCCCATAGAGCTTTCAAAAAGGGATGATTTCACTTTGGTCCCCGCTTTCTTCAATACCTTTTTCTTTCTCGGGGAGGGCTACAGCTATCCAGAGCCTCTTAATTTTCCTTGAAGGCCCCAGACCGCCAAGATCCCCTATTACAGCAGGTAGGGTGGTCTCAGGAGCAGCGCATTGTTCTCTCCCAGAATGAGCAGCCTCCTCATCCAGGGCCCCCGAGGCATCACTAACTACAGAGACATTGCGCCAATCGTCCATCTACATGGAAAGCCTCCTCTCTGCCATATCGATCTCCTTGGTCACAACCCCAACGGCTCTGGCGAGTAAGGAATCCAGTGTGGTATTTAAGATCCCCTGCCTTCCACCACCACTCAGGGCTCCAGTTTGCTGACCCCTTTTCCTACCCATCTTCACAAGAGATGCGTCCTACCTGGACAAGTCTGCAACAGTCACAAAAAAATGTAGTCAATAACTTAAATCTCACAAGGGATCTCAGGCACTAATAATAGATAGAATAGTCACAGACTCACCTTCCACATAAGAATTAAGGGGGGTGGCCCAGCCTGGCCTCTGTCGGTCGCTGACGGGTGAAGGACGGGCCCGCCCTTGGTCCAGGCTTCGCCAGGCATGGCCTGCACGAGTCCTGCGTGGCAGTGAAATGTTTTGCGCTATGTAGCGCTGACAGGGCTTGCTCCACCCCCTGCCTCAGCCACCTTCTGGGACACTGAGTCCCTGCTCCCAACAACAAATGCGCATCCTGCGCGGCGGTGAAAAGTTTTGCGCTATGTAGCGCTGAGAGGGCTTGCTCCGCCCCCTGCCTCAACCACCTTCTTGGACACGGAGTCCCTGCTCCCAACAACAAATGCACGTGTGATGATTAAAAACTTTATTTTACAGCCTCACTTGTATTGCAGCTCCCATAGCCACCGTCCAGACTGCCTGTCTCTTCTGAGCAGGCCCCTGGAGCGAAGGATGCACTTTTCTCTCTGCACCATCTGTGCGGAGAATATTGCATAAGCCCCAGCAGGCCACTGTTTTTGCTGCCTTCACTTAAGTCTCAGCAGCCCCATCGCTAGTGCAAGTCTTTTCTACAGCAATCTGCTCCCTGGGAGGTCCATGTCAGTCTTTGTCCCTTCCTAGGTTCTTTTCCACAGACTTCTCTAGGAAAGGTATTGATTCCCAACTGAAGATGGCCACCTCCATTCAGCCTCATATGTCTTTTCCAAAAACTTATGGACACTCTATATGTCTTTTCCTCACTTGTTGGTATTTTGCTATTAAATGGGAGGGAATGGGTTACTCCTTGTGTCACAAAGCTTCCAATAGTTGCCCTAGTATTTCCTAGTGCCAGGCTTCCTGAGGTTTCATGGGTTTCCTATTTCCAGTTCTTCTTGTGCCAGTTCTTCCAGTTTCAGGTCTTCTCCAATCAGCTGCCTCATTTTGAACCTTCACGACCTCAGCAGTCCTTCCTGAATCTTCAAGCTGGGCCAGCCTGCATTCCACTTTGCAAGGCTTCAGGAGGTTTTTTGCCAGGCCTATTGCCATGTTTTGCACTTAGGCTTGTAATCATTTCAGTACAAAATGCCTACTATGGAATCAAATGCTTATGAATACATGTTCAAATATGATCTAGTCCACCTTTAGGTGAGAGTCCTGGGTATCATTATAAAGGAATCCCTTATAGCCAACAAAACATATGCAGCTCTGCATTATAAAATGTATTTTTGACCCAGTTAAAAACATGCACAAATAACATTATTTTATCAAGAAGCTGTAACCACGGGATCAATATATCTGGTAATCTAATTTGTATATTTTAAACTGAGCTGATTTGAATTCAAAATTGATTTATATTTGTGCTGTCAATATTGCTATGTAGACTTCTGCCCTTATTTTTTACATAAATGTTGGTAATCTGCCCTCTCTGAAGGATCACTCCAAAGCATTTTCCTTACTCCACCTCTTTTTCTGACCTTGTTTGTGTTGACTTCAGGGATCTGGACACTTTACGACTGTGAACCAGTGCTACAGTGCATGTGCTCTCTTCCTAAAAGATGGTAATGATTTATTTCTAGAATCATAATCCATTTTTCTAGACTGGTGTGGAGCCTTTTCATGATGTTTTCACTGTGTTGCTGTATGAGTTTCTGCCAAATTCTTAACACATTGCCTTCTAAGTTAATCCTGCCTGCTCTGTGCCAAGCTACATGAGGGTGACCACAAGATAATTTAGGTTGTGTTGTGACTTACCCTGACTAGGACCGTGCTCCCTTCTTGGACAGGGAGCATAGCTCTGTGAACTAGAGATCCAATTTCTAACATTGGTGTTCAGAGGAGAGGATAGGACTTGTGTTTGTGCAGTGCCTCACAGTGACTTGTTGTACACTACCATCCACATTTAAAGACCATTACAAGCTGTTTTCTCCTTTTTCTCTCCATTGGTCCTTTTTTCAAGTTTGATTACTACCTCTGCTTCATAAACCTGCAACTCTTTTTGCTGCACCTGTGATACTTGGCAGATTGGAAATAGATTCCAGCTTTGCAGCAGATTACAATGTGATAGAACTGATCCCCATTGAAGCTCTAAGCAAAGTTAGGGTGAGGAAGTTCTGCAAGGATAGAGGGCTGGCTGTGAAAAAGTGGTTCGCCAAGTAGGTCCTGCAGGATGCCCTATATGCTTTCGAGTAAGCACATTGGCTGAAGGCTGCAGCAGAGGACCAAGAGGGTGATGACCCTGAAAAGGATAAGGAGGAGGAGGAGGAGGAAAATGACTTAGTAGTGGCTCCAAAGGAGAGAGGGGAATCCAGAGAGAGGAGGTCCCCTGCTGGATCATATGGAAGAAGCAGTGTTATTCCCACACCCTGTCCTCTGAGGAATTGAAGGACCGACAGGCTGAGAGGGACCTGAGGCTTCAGCTGGCCCAACAGGTTGCAATGGAGAGAAGAGCTGAGACTGACAAAGCCCTGGGGGAGAAGAGTAGAGCTGAGGCTGAAAGAGCCTTGGAAGAAATGCAAATCTTGTTGGCTCATGACCTGAGTCTAAAGGAACTGGACTTAAAAGCAAAGAAAGTAGAGTCCAGTGGTGGAAGAAAACGTACCATGACCAGTGCTGAAGGAAAGGTCAACACACCCAGAGGTTTGGTGCCTGATGTAAAGGAGAGAAATTACATAGACAGGTGGTTTGAGGTGTATGAGTTAATCCTAAAAGTGCACAGGATTTCTGAGGAGGATTGGGGGGGTATCCTATGGAGTCATATACTTGGTGATGGGTAGGGTGCCCTACTGGCCCTAGATGGGAGAGATAGGCTGAGGTATCCCACCATGAAGAAGACCCTTGACAAGAGATATGGCTTAACCCCAGATGAGTGCAGGTTGAGATTCAGTTGCAGTAGAAAACTGTCTCACAAGTCCTGGGGGATTTTGTGGGTCATGTTTGCAGTGCACTGGATTGTTGGGTGAAGGGTAGTATGGTAAATACTTCTGAGGGGCTACACGATTTGATTGCCAGAGAGCACATGTTCAGTCACTGTTTTCCAGGGCTACACCAACACCTGAAAAAAACAAACCAGTGGTGCACACCAAGCAAAACAATATCTCTACTTAAGAGATAGTCAAATATCTTGAAGAAACCAATTAACATATCATAATAAATTCCCCTAGAATGCTTGTTTGGTCCTCTCTCTTCCTTAAATGAACTAAACATTCATAAATCTGACCAGAACATACTGTAAACAAATATACAACTAACCAAAAGATGAATATGTCCATGCGAATATAAGTTTTAATACAAAAAGGAAAAATCTTCTTAAATACATAAACATATACATATATATACAAAACATGAAGAAAATAAATGAATAGCCATCAGCCGACACGTGTTTCGTCCTGACTGGACTTCTTCAAGGCTGAGAAAATCACAACAGACAACAATCAATACACGACAAACATATATATACAATTTTACACAAAAGTTAAAACATATTTACATTTTATCCTATTGTTTTCCAAAATCACCAAACAAAGGTATTCTTTTGGTCAGTTAGGTGTCCAACATATTCTATACAAATCATATTTATAATATTGATTTGAATCTAAACCAGAAACTACACAGGAAGAGAAGAGAACCACCACCACATAGTTTTAGTGGCAAAGTGTTATTTAATGTCCAAAGATATAGCATAGAATACTCCCCACGTCTCAAAAAATTGGTATATCAAAGCCATATCCAAAGTTCAACATGCCACATGCACACCCAAGTGTAAAAAGACTTCTTTTGTTGGCATTCTAACAGTTCATATCTAGAATTCATATTTAGTTAATATTAGACCGCTCAATGCCTCAAGTGACCCCTCCTTATACCATGGTGTAGAATAATTATGTACCTTTGCTCACTTCTATGTCCGTTATATTCATATCACATCTACCATACTCTATAACAAGAGGGGGGAAAGAAAGACCATTTCATTAACCTCCTTTTGCTTTGTCCAAAATACTCCTAAAAAATGTGGAAGTTACTCATTATAATGCCATTACTGACCTGTTTCAAAACCACAATCAATCACATCTTTTCCTTCTTCATAATCAATTTAAATACTGGACATTGCTAGTTTCGTCTATTGGTGAGTCAACTGGAATAAAGACAAATAAAATATCTCTAGTAACCTTTCTACAAAACCAAATAGCCTTTAGTTTCTATCTACGTCCATTCACCTAACAGAATTTATATCAGTGTCTCCATAGTTTCCAACAATGAAACAAACACATTAATATGGCTCAATTTTTCCATTACTTACACTAAATACCATTACCAACTAACGTGCTATTAACTTACCTATTCACCCCTCTTTCTATTCTTTTTGTTTACTCTCCAAGCCCGTCTGCTGATAAATCTCGGCAAAGAAACGTCGAGGGAAGTATGTGCCTCCTGTAAGTCTTCTGTGGGCCCGAAAATCAATATGAGCCCTTCGCCGGCATTAGTGCATGCCGCGTTTTTTCTTCAAAACGCGATCATATATAGCAATGACGGAGGGAATCGTGTGCCCTCCGTTAGTCCTCTGGCTATTATGTCCTGCCTGTAACCCCCGTGCCGGCATTTAAAATGCCGCGTTCAATTTCAAAGCAGGCTAATGAACAACAAAGCCGGACTTCCGCCTGTCCGACAGGACTATGGCGGCCATCTTAAAAAGGGTTCATTACTGAAAATAGAATTACTAAACAGCAAGGAAGGACTTGCCGTCTATTTATGTGTATATATGGCGGCCATTTTGATGTGGCAATTCCAGTCTATGGACATATTAAGTCCAAGGCATACAAGTACGGCGGCCATTATTATATGGCAATTATAGTACATTGTGTTATTCAACAAGTACCCCAGCCACAATGACAGGAGAGATTTCGATACAAAGATCATATGTATCTCCAAACAATCGCCGTTTTTACTAAGCCGGCAATCCACTTAAAGTATATGGAAGAATGCCAATTAGATCTATTTGCCAACAAAAGAGATCAATTTTCCCTTAGCTTTCGGACATCAAGTTCCATAATTACAACAAAATAAATGCCCCAAATGTATATAGAAGTGTCAAAATTAATGCACATGCAGAGTGAGGAAGTAAAGAGTCCCCCCAGTATATAGGGAAACTAGGGTGAAAGAAGGAAAAATCCCCCCAAAAATATGGTAGTACAATGTATATCACCAGAGTAAGTTGCTCATACATATGTATGTTATTCTTCATCAGTAGTATACCCAGTGAATACATTCAGAGGAAATGAT
The DNA here is from genome assembly GCF_031143425.1 of Pleurodeles waltl. Taxonomy (NCBI): domain Eukaryota; kingdom Metazoa; phylum Chordata; class Amphibia; order Caudata; family Salamandridae; genus Pleurodeles; species Pleurodeles waltl. Next base: position 373,704,877 of record NC_090451.1, read on the forward strand.
ACAATTCATCATCCAAGTTCATGCCCATTTCGATCGTTCTCAATTTAATGATCCATTTTGCCTCATTTTTTCGCAAATCCAATGTTCTATTGCCACCCCTAACATTTGTTGGGATGTGATTTATACCCATGTATTTTACTAATGGGACCTCAGTTCCTGGATGTTTATCATTGACATGCCGTACTAGTGGTGATGCTGTATCATAATTTCTTAAGGCTCTGATATGTTCTTGGATTCGTTCCTTTAAGGGCCTGATTGTACTGCCCACATATATCTGGCCACATATACATTCCAATATATATACCACAAATTTTGTATTGCAGTTGATAAATGTGGATATTTTGTATTTGTCACTACCATTGTAACTGAATTCAGAAGTTTTATGCAGTGCCATGTTGCACATATTGCAATTCCCACACCTATAGAAACCCACAATTTTTTTGGGAAGCCATGTTGCTTTGCTTTCCATTATCGGTGGTAAGAAACTTTTGCAGACTTCATTTCTAATAGTTTTGCCTCTTCTGTGGACCATTTTTGGTTTCTTAGGAAGTAGAGCAGCAAGTGTCTCATCTGTCTGTAGTACGTTCCAATGTTTACATAGAATACGGTGTATATTGTGACTATTCTGACTATACGCCGTACAAAAACGTATTGCTTTGTATGCTGAGTTATCTCGCATTTTCATATTTTGACCCAAGAGAGTGGATCTACATGTTTGATCAATCTTTTTTCTTGATGTTTTAATGATATGCTTTGAATAGCCTCTCTGTGTAAACCTATCCTCCAATTTATTTAATTCCATGTTACATACATTTGGATCACTACAATTTCTTTTTAATCTTGTCATTTCCCCAAAGGGAATGGCTGAAATTTGACTTTTGGGGTGCGCACTTTCTGCATGTAGTACAGAATTGCAGGCTGTTGGTTTGCGATAGATTTTTGTATGGATCTTGTTGTCTGTGATGGATATCTCTAGATCCAAAAAACAAACTTTATTCTTACTAAAATCATACGTCATTTGAATGTTAAAGATATTGCAGATGATATATTCATAGAATTCCATTAATAGTTGTTCAGATCCAGTCCAAATCATTAAGACATCATCAATAAATCTTCCCCAGAAGAAAATGTTATCAGTAAATACAGAAGGGCACTTTTTCCAAATATGTATTGCCTCAAAGAAACCCATATACATATTTGCATACGATGGAGAGAATCGTGAGCCCATAGCTACTCCTTGTGCTTGCTTAAACCATTGTCCCTCATGTAAAAATACATTATTTTCCAATGTAAATTCAATCATATACAGTATCATTTCAGTGTGTTCCATGTGAGATGCCGATCTCCCAGACAAAAAGTGTTGCACTGCTTGTAAACCTTTGTCTTTGGGGATACATGTATATAGAGAAGATACATCTAGAGTGACCAACATCATATCTGGAGTCCAATTCACGTCCTCCAGTTTACGTAGAACATCCTTTGTATCCTGTAGATATGAAGGAATGTTTTTGACAATCGGCTGCAAGTAGCTATCAATGAACTCAGAAAGTCTTTCCGTAGGCGATCCGATTCCTGATATTATAGGTCTGCCTGGCGGTGAAGTCGCACTTTTATGCAATTTAGGTAAAATATATATACATGGTGATGTAGGATAAGGATTAAAAATATATTTTAATTCTAGATCGGAAATCAAACCCTGATCACACCATAAAGATAACAATTTCTCCAATTCATCGACAATCTTTTTAATGGGATTACCTTGCAATTTCAAATATGCACTACTATCAGCCAATTGTCTATCAATTTCTTGAACATAGTTCGCTCTATCTAAAATCACAATATTACCCCCCTTGTCTGCCTCTTTGATCACTATGTCTTGGTTGCTCCCCAGTTCCTTCAAGGCCAATCTCTGTTTGTTAGTTATATTAAATGATTTATGAAAGTTGCCACATTTGATCTGTTTTTGAAGTTTAAACAGATCTTCTTTTACTAATCTCCCAAACACTTCTATGGCGTTATTACCAGGTAACTTGGGGGTAAACATAGATTTTGGTTTGAGGCCACTATTTATAGATGTATCCTGAACAATTTTAAGGTCATTTAGTAAGTCTAGCCTATCCATGTTATTGTAATCCATATTTTCCAAAGTCAGTAAAAGTTCAATGTCTGCAATATCTTTGATAGTATAATTACTCATTGTAGTACTCGTTGTAGTGTCAGGTGTTGCTTCTGTATGTATTTCTGTCTTATCTGCAAAATATTTTTTAAGTTTCAATTGTCGAAGAAATTTAAAAAAATCGATATGTACTTGTGTCATATCACAAAGATTAGACACACAGTAGCCCAATCCTTTACCTAACACTTTTAGTTGATCTTCAGTAAGAATATGTTTAGATAGATTTACAATCGAGATGCTGCTACAATCCTGTACGACATCTACCATGTTTTTACTGGATGTGGATATCAATTGTTCTTGATTTTGTTCCTTGCTGCTCTGGTCTGCATCCCCGTCACTGGCTGATTTTTGGCTTCCTCTTCTCCTTTTGCCTCTACGTGTTTTGGCCTTACATTTTGAAAAGGTTGGTTGTAAGCATACCTCTTGTTTCCTAATCTGTACCTTCTTGCTTCCTGTAAAAAACTGGTGGTGGGCATTTGGTCATCATTGAGATTTGGGTTAGTATTGTCACTAGAAACACTAGTGCTGTCTGATTCATCTGACGTAATTGAAATGTCAGATTCGTTGGTTATAGTTCCCAAAGTGCCCTTCACACTTGCAGTTTGCCCTTTATGGATGAAGTTATCAAATCTCCTGGCAAACGTGTATACCCTACCACTTTCATAGTCTCTATCATCTCTTCGTAATTTTGACATTTTTTTATTCTTGATATATATTTGATGTTTGTCAAGCATTTCTTTCAAAATCTTATCATTTTTTATTTTAACATCTGGCAAGTTTAGGGCCTTAATTTCATTCTCTAATTCCTGTATGTCTCTTAGTAGTTTTTCCCTTTTTTCCTCCGCATGTTGTATTAAGATTGTCATCATGCCCTTCGAAGTCTCGAAGAGCAGTTGTTCCCACTCCAGCATGTGTTTGACTGACAGATCGTCGAAAGTAGGGAAAATAATTACCCTAAGGCCTCGGGGGACCTTTTTTTCAGTAATGTATTTTTTTAGAACCGTGGCATCCCACCATCGGGATAATTCCTGTTTCCTCAGTTTTTCTAAACGTAGGTATTTAGATTTCATACCTTCTGGATGGTTACCTATACCTTGGGAAGTGTTACTAGTATTTGGAGTATGTAAGAACATTTCATGAAAAATTTTATCTCTCTCATCTTCAAACATCGCCATTTTATGGATTGCCTATTTAGCAACCCTTACAACATTGATCTAGTACTTTTTGAAGTGCAAGGATTCAATATGAACATATATAATCAAAAACAAATGGCAACTCATTAGTTGAAATCAATGCACATTCGAATTATGTAAGAAGAAACTTAAAATGGCCGCCATATATACACATAAATAGACGGCAAGTCCTTCCTTGCTGTTTAGTAATTCTATTTTCAGTAATGAACCCTTTTTAAGATGGCCGCATTAGTCCTGTCGGACAGGCGGAAGTCCGGCTTTGTTGTTCATTAGCCTGCTTTGAAATTGAACGCGGCATTTTAAATGCCGGCACGGGGGTTACAGGCAGGACATAATAGCCAGAGGACTAACGGAGGGCACACGATTCCCTCCGTCATTGCTATATATGATCGCGTTTTGAAGAAAAAACGCGGCATGCACTAATGCCGGCGAAGGGCTCATATTGATTTTCGGGCCCACAGAAGACTTACAGGAGGCACATACTTCCCTCGACGTTTCTTTGCCGAGATTTATCAGCAGACGGGCTTGGAGAGTAAACAAAAAGAATAGAAAGAGGGGTGAATAGGTAAGTTAATAGCACGTTAGTTGGTAATGGTATTTAGTGTAAGTAATGGAAAAATTGAGCCATATTAATGTGTTTGTTTCATTGTTGGAAACTATGGAGACACTGATATAAATTCTGTTAGGTGAATGGACGTAGATAGAAACTAAAGGCTATTTGGTTTTGTAGAAAGGTTACTAGAGATATTTTATTTGTCTTTATTCCAGTTGACTCACCAATAGACGAAACTAGCAATGTCCAGTATTTAAATTGATTATGAAGAAGGAAAAGATGTGATTGATTGTGGTTTGGAAACAGGTCAGTAATGGCATTATAATGAGTAACTTCCACATTTTTTAGGAGTATTTTGGACAAAGCAAAAGGAGGTTAATGAAATGGTCTTTCTTTCCCCCCTCTTGTTATAGAGTATGGTAGATGTGATATGAATATAACGGACATAGAAGTGAGCAAAGGTACATAATTATTCTACACCATGGTATAAGGAGGGGTCACTTGAGGCATTGAGCGGTCTAATATTAACTAAATATGAATTCTAGATATGAACTGTTAGAATGCCAACAAAAGAAGTCTTTTTACACTTGGGTGTGCATGTGGCATGTTGAACTTTGGATATGGCTTTGATATACCAATTTTTTGAGACGTGGGGAGTATTCTATGCTATATCTTTGGACATTAAATAACACTTTGCCACTAAAACTATGTGGTGGTGGTTCTCTTCTCTTCCTGTGTAGTTTCTGGTTTAGATTCAAATCAATATTATAAATATGATTTGTATAGAATATGTTGGACACCTAACTGACCAAAAGAATACCTTTGTTTGGTGATTTTGGAAAACAATAGGATAAAATGTAAATATGTTTTAACTTTTGTGTAAAATTGTATATATATGTTTGTCGTGTATTGATTGTTGTCTGTTGTGATTTTCTCAGCCTTGAAGAAGTCCAGTCAGGACGAAACACGTGTCGGCTGATGGCTATTCATTTATTTTCTTCATGTTTTGTATATATATGTATATGTTTATGTATTTAAGAAGATTTTTCCTTTTTGTATTAAAACTTATATTCGCATGGACATATTCATCTTTTGGTTAGTTGTATATTTGTTTACAGTATGTTCTGGTCAGATTTATGAATGTTTAGTTCATTTAAGGAAGAGAGAGGACCAAACAAGCATTCTAGAGGAATTTATTATGATATGTTAATTGGTTTCTTCAAGATATTTGACTATCTCTTAAGTAGAGATATTGTTTTGCTTGGTGTGCACCACTGGTTTGTTTTTGTAGTATTAGAACGGGTTTACTTAGAAACTCGGTTTTACACATCAGGGCAACGATGTGTTTCAGTGTATGAGCACCCATAAGTTTCTTCTTACATAATTCGAATGTGCATTGATTTCAACTAATGAGTTGCCATTTGTTTTTGACTACACCAACACCTGGTTGATTGTAAGTTCTCTGACCCCTAGGAGCCTGCAAAGGATGCAGACGTTTGGTTGAGTATCAGAGTGTCTGAAGAGGTATTAAAGAGTGATCCTAAGGTGGGTGGTTTAAGTCCCCTACAACAGATTGAGAGAGACGGACACAGTGACCATGACAGGTCCCAATATGGTAAGGGGGAAAAGGGTCCTGTGTTCCTTCTAAAAGTAGGAGGAGAGTTGGGTGGCCAGAGACCCAGGGTGTCCTATTTCCAACCCCAAAGCTTGCAATGGCCTCGACTGGTACCAGTTCAGGGTTCTGGGGGTACCACTCCCAAATAGATGATACAGGGTCCCAGCTGGAGGAGCAGGGTGAGGAAGAACTCACCCTGACCCCTGCCCAGCCTTAGGGTACAGGCCTTCGGTTGATTGGCCAGTATCAGGATACCACCCCTGAGCTGGAGGTTGGTAGAGTCGAGAAAGGGTGCAAGTCATCTGGGGCTACTGCCCCCCACTTTGAGAAACTTTAGAGGTCAGAGAGCCCTGCATGGTCTGGGGCCTGGCTCATAACACTGACAGCTGTCAGTGGCTTCTCTTGTTTGATGTAATTATGGACAGAGTTTTCCATGGGTTGGGGACACAATTCAGACCCAAGGGGTGGAATGGGCCCCATCACAACGTAGGCCATGATGGTACTGTCTGCCTACTGGGATGCATCTGTTAGCAAAATAAGGTTAGGTGCTTAACAGATGTGTTCCACAGATCAGGAGAAGGGTTCCCCATGAGTAAGTTCAGTGGCCCCAGAGAGTAAAGATAGAGTGATTCAACAGATCTCAGAAAGGCATAGAACTGGCAAGTGCCCCTGCAGAAGTGGGCCATTGTCCACATTCTGACACCCTAAGCAGGGAAGTCCATCAATGTATTGATTAGTCTACCCTGGTGTTAGGCTAGAGGGGGTTGTGTTAGAAAATGGCCCTCTCTGAATGGGTCACCCCAAACCTTTTGCCTTACTTTACACATTGTCTTCTAAGTTAAGCCTGCTTGCTCTGTGCCAAACTACCGGAGGGTGAGCACAAGATAATTTAGTTTCTGTTGTTACTTACCCTGACTAGGATTGTGCTCCTTACTTGGCCAGGGTGCATACATCTGCTAACTAGAGACCTAGGAGCAGATTTATGGAAAGTGGTGCTGCACTGAATGTAGCACCACTTTCCCTGCACCCCTTAGCATCTCCCTACCACCACCATGTGTGTGAAGCACACCATGGTGCATCGTAGGGGGTAATAGCAATAGCATCATTATTCATGACACTATTGATGTACTCTGCAGGAGTAGTGCCAAAATATTGGCACTACTCCTGCAGAGTACATAGGGCCCCACTCTAAAAAATGGAAGGCCCCTTTTAACGCCTGCTCTAGAGCAATAAAAATGGCATAAGGAAATCTCATTGATTTCCTTACGCCATTTTTTCCAGCTCCCCTAACGGTGGAACGCCCCCTTTGCATACATTATGCCTGGCGCAGGCATAATGTAGCGCAAAGTGTTACAGGGTGGCACAATGCATGCAATGCCATTAATGTTGTGAAAGTTGGCGCTAGGGCACTATAAATATGCCCCTTAATTTCTGACAATAACTCATTTATTGGGCAGAGGTGCAGAATACCAGTTTTCAGAGCAAGGAAGTTTGGATAATTACTCGTCAACATTGAAAAGAAAATATCGACCTCCAGATGGTCTTTCATTGCTGGCATGCCCAGACCAATGCACGTCCAATCTCCCATCAACTTATTTAAACATCTAATAGGGGTGTAAAACAACATCCAATTGTTATAAAGCTGAATTCACTGTAGATTGACCCGATGAATATTTCTGGTGCATGTGGCAGAGATTATGCCACTCATTGACTCCCAGCTTAACTTCTCGAGATATACTCATGTTAGCCCTTTGAAATGATTTCTAGGCCAATAGCCATGCAGCTTCATTGATTTATTATGTCTAACGTATTTATAACATTAACACATTAGTCTTATTTTCAGGGAAAGAATCCACACATGATAGTCTTGATGTGATCTGTGACAGAGCTTCAAGAGGCCAGATAGTGTCTGACTGAAATGAAGAAATGATGATCTGTGAGAACATCATCATTCCTCAAAAAATACATATGGTATGCATTTAACACCTAGTCAAGTAACATCACAGTTAAAAATTAAAAGCTAAATAAATAACTAAAAGTTTCTAACAAGATAGTTCATAAGACAGAAATAAAATATGTGGTAGGAATTGCATCTTAATGAAACCGTGATATAGAGAGTAAAAGGGCAAATATGTGAAGAGATGTAAAAATGTGCCATAATATTGACTAGGACCTTTTGTAAAGTTCATATCCAACCAAGACTTGTGCATGAAAGTCTCAAACATAGGCTAGATATACAAGGTCCTAAAGCCACTGGAGCATCACTTTTAGTGAAGCTTCAGTGGCGCTATGCACTGTGCCATATTTACAAGGTGGCACTAAACCACCTTGTAAATACGGCCCCTTCACATGCAGCACTTTGAATGGAAAGGGCGTGCAGTGGGTGTTGCTGTGGCTGTGCCACAGCAACACCCATTGCATTTTGATGCTGCCCCAGATTTAGGAGTTTTCGTAAACCTGAGGAAGAGCCAAAATCTAACGCCCCCCCCAGGGGTGACGTTAGCATGGTGCAATGAGGGGAAATGTTTTAATTTCTCCTCGTTTTTTGCTCTTTCTATGTGTGCTGCAGAATGCAGCACACATAGAAAAAGTAAATTGCAATTGAAGATTGTTTTTGTGCACGAAGTTGTCCCTCCCCCCTCAATTACAAAACCACCCACCAACCCTCTGTGCCAAATGTACAAATAACCCTCTCTGGCTTGCCACATGTCTTCTAAACTTACTGGGTCCACAGTCCTTGGAAATGGCATGTGGAGTACTGGGAACTGACAGCACTACAAATCACAGAAGGCTCTATTCCACCATAAAGTAAACCAGAACAGCGCACTACATTAAAAATTTCCTGTCTGTGAAACTAACAAGCAATGTAACCCATCATGAATGTTATACTATGAAACAGTTTATGGTAATGAGAACAATGCAATGACTCACTCCCACTACCATTACAAGCAAAACACAGCTACAGCTGAGTGCCCAATGAAACTGACCTTAGAAATAGTACACTAAGATTAAGATTTACTCACCTGGGTTGGAAAACTATGGCCCATATTTATACTCCGTCATTTTTTTTTACGCTAATCCAGTGCAAACTTAACACCATATTTAAATTTTAACGCTAGATGCGTCTAGCATCAAAATTTCTGAGTTTGCATCATTTTCTGGATGCGTGAAACCGCCTTGTGTCAAAGAGATGCAAGGTAGGTGCTCCGTCCAAAAAATGACTCAAACACCGTGCGCCATTTTATCCAACCGGGCAAAAATGACGCACAGCTGGGAAGCGGACCCGGAAAAAGGCGCAAATTTGCATCAAATTTTAACGCCTGGGTCAGGGCAGGCGTTAAAATGGGGCAAACACACCACTACATAAGGAAAACTCACACAAGCAACATAATTGCTCAAGAAGGGCGACATAGAGGTGCTACTCATGCAGGATGCCAGAAGACGCAGAGCACAGTACCAACAGTAGCAGCTACCACCACACCAACGTGGACCCCAAAGGCAATGTTGAAGGCTGGAGAGGCTTTTCAGGACCAGGACTACCCTCCTGGGCCTCAGGGAACATGATATCATCTAGAGATACAGACTCAACCGGCAAGCCATGCAGCATCTGCTGTGCCAAACTGAGCCACAATTAACAGCCAGCCTGCAGACCCCCCACATTATTCCACAGGAGACCAAGCTGCTAGCTGTCCTGCACATGTTGTCAAGTGGCTCATTTCAAACTACCGGTGCCCTGGTTGCCGAGGTCTCACAGCCCTCATTCTCCGCCTTCCTTCCCAAGGTACTTGATGCCATCATCTCCCTCACACCCCACCACATCAGCTTCCCCAACACACAACAGAAGCAGCAGAAGACCAAACAGGGGTTTTACCAAATTAATGGCTTCCCGCACTTGCTTGGTGCCATTGACTGCACACATGTCCGGATTGTGCCACCTGCTGCAACCGAGCACCTATATCGCAACATAAAGCATACCCACTCCATCAATGTCCAGGCCATTGTTGATCAGTAGGGATTGTTCACCAACATCTTGGCAAAGTATCCTGGGAGTGTACATGATTCCTTCATGTTCCGCTACAGCACCATCAAGCGGCACTTCCAGGATGGACGATATGGCAATGGCCTTCTTGTTGGTAAGTCCAGAAACCTAGTAATATACACACAGCACAGCAACCCTGTAGGACACACAAGACATACACCACTACATTGACACGTGGGCAGGAAGACACTGAGGTGTGACACTGGTAGTTGTGTTTGATATCTCAACCCAATGGGATTCACACCTATGGACAAATGACGGCTGCCAATAACAATAAATGCCTCCCTAGAGCCACAAGGGACCAATTTAAAACCACACAGTGACAATGACATGGCCTTAACTGGCAGTACAACTTGAAAGATTAACCATTCAATATCACATAAGGCCACATAGTCAATCCCACACCCTTCCAAGCAATATGTACTGTGTAAGGGATGTGCAATGTGTGTTGCTGCAGGTCAAACACCATGAGACACATAGCATGATGATGCTGACTCAAATGAAGGTGACATGGAATTATTGAGGCAGTACCAACATCTCACATCACTCCTGGGGTGACATTGCCAGCTAGCAACAAGGAAGTGGACTGTTCAATAAAAACATGTTGATGTGACACTAATGCAAAGTGCACACTGAAAAGACAATTCCCCATTTACATAACAGATGTACAGGGAGATGGACCTTCCCACACAAATACATCCACCTCCACAACCAAGTTAGCCAGCTCACCTGGAGCAAGTTCAGTAGTGTAGGTGCATGGTTGCACATGAGCCAACTGGGTGAGGGAACAAAAACAGGTTTGCATAGAACTAGTCACACATGGGACGATTGTGCACTGTCAATACTGAACACCTCAATGCTGCCAACTTATGGAGATGTGTTGTGCATTGTCACCCAGCCAAACTAATAGGCCTCACTGTTGCATTTAATCTGCAATTACATATGTCTAATTGGATGGGATGTCCAGGCCATGTAGTGGAACCATGTTACCACCACAGTGGAATCTATTGTGTGTGTGGAAGTATCATGTCACCTCCAGTGAATGCACACAAAAACATCTTGCTGGCTACATAACACATGGGAGATACACAATGAACTACAAGTTTAAAATATACCAGATATATCAGGTCAATTAGCCAAACACAAGTTTTTAAAGTCAAACAACCCAATGCAGAAAGAACCTCACAGAAGCCTAGGATCCCACACAATACCACAAACACATATGAGTCACAGACAACATAAGATAAGAACTGCCATGCAAAATGACATTCCTGGTGCAAGCAACCACAAAATACTTACCCCTGTTTTCTCTTTCAGCTGATCAGGGTTATGGGATCCAGCCATGGATCATGACCCTATTTACCAACCCAAGCACAGCAGCAGAGCGTGCCTATAATGAGGCAAATTGGAGGACACACACCATAGTTGAACGGACGTTTGGCATCCTGAAGTCCAGATTCAGGTGCCTGGACATCACTGGAGGCAGCCTCCTATATTCCCCAGAAATGGTCTGCAAGATCATTTTGACCTTTGCCATCCTGCACATTTGTGTTAGGAGGAACATTCCCCTATATGAACCTGAACAACAGTTGCCTGAAGAGGAGGAGGATGCTGTCTGGGAAAATGAGGGGGAACATCCTAACACAGCTTCAGGAATGTGTCACAGACAACATATAGTACAACAAATGTTCCAACAATAGTCACTATCACCACTTTGTTACAAAATGGAATTAAACAGCTCACCTTCTCAATCATGCTCTGGGTAATTATTTATGCATCACATGATCTCTAGGAATCAAAATCAGAGTATTACCTCAGGGAGCATTGCAGAAAGACAAATTTGCATACTTCTGATGCCACATCACATTTGATGGGTATGAATGTACAGCAAACATCACACACAGTTGTTATGAAATAAATATCTTCTATTTCAGATTTGAAGGGCAAATTCATAGGACCACAGCTATGAGACACATCCATGTTGCCAACATGGTCCATTGCTGCATATGATACCCAACTATGACACCATCAATCATAAGGTAAAAAAGTGCATCATACATGAGGCAGTGAATGTGAATTTGCATTGGTAACAGGAATCTATGACCAGATCCTTGACAGCAGTAAGTGTGACATCAGCTATGTCTGCAACAAGCATGTGTGACAAGAAGTGCATCAAACCTGAAAATGGATAGCATGAGTGCCCCAGGTATGACATGCAATGCTCACAAGACATGCCCTGCGCAGTCCATCCCAGGTAATAAGTCCTGCCACTGCCACGTTTTATGTCTCTGCCCTCCCTTCTCTAGGGGCACTGTAAATGGACTATATGTACCCGGGGAATCATCATCTACACTCACCCAGACTCCCATTCTGACTCCTGTGTGCTTCCCTTGTCAGCATGGCTTGCCATAGTTCTACTTCATCAGCCTGCGTGGACTTCAGGTCCCATAATGCACTGCCTGATAGTCGGTAAGACCTGTAGTCTGTTGTCCATTGCTTCCCATGGGAAAAGTCCAGTTGTCCCCTTATACTGCATTCTCACCTCCAGGACTTGTGAGAGACTGAAGCTGCACACACCTGTGAGGGAGATTGGGTGACAAGTGGAGCATCAATACTGTAAATGGATAGCACAAGTGTCCCAAGTATGACAAGCAATGCTCACAAGACATGCCATGGGAAGTCCAGCTGAGGTATTAAGTCCTGCCATTGCCATGTTTTAAGTCTCTGCCCACCCTTCTCTAGGGGTCGCTGTAAATGGACTATCTGTAGCCTGGGAATCATCATCTACACTCACCCAGACTCCCATTCTGACTCATGTGTGCTTCCCTTTTCAGTATGGCATGCCATGGTTCTACTTCATCAGCCTGCATTGACGTCAGGTCCCATATTGTACTGCCCGGTAGTCAGTAAGACCTGTAATCTGCTGTCCATTGCTTTCCATGTGATAAGTCCGGTTGGTCCCTTATACTGGATTCTCAACTCCAGGACTTGTGAGAGAATGAAGCTGCACACACTTGTGAGCACTCTCATGCAGCCCAGCCATTTGACTCTGCCCTGTCCTTGCCGCTGCCTGGAACTGCCTAGATGCTGCCATTCCCTGAAGCTCTTGTTGTGCATTGCAGAACCCTTGTTGGATTGTGTTACAGTACTGAGTACACCTGAAACTGCTCTTTGTTTCCACAGTGTTGTTCCTGCTTATTCCAGTCAGACTCTGCTCACTGTTGTTCTGCCTTGTTCATGCATGTTACTGACAGAGCCTGCTTCCTGTTAGCCAGACTGGTTCCAGTCTTTGCGTTAACCAGAGACTGCGTCTACATTTGCCTCATAGTTGGTTTACATGGCCTCTATTTCCTCTTGGGGTATTGTGTCTGGTAAGTCTACGATCAGTCCTCAACTGTATAGAATAGTTTAATTTGTTTTCTTATTTTTTTTTGTTCCGGGACATGTTTTCAGGGGACAAATCCAGCCCCCATACTTTGTCTGGTTTTGCATGTATTCATTAGTGCCAAACAGTGACAGTGTGCTTTGGCTGTATTCCTGGTTTTGGTACTTTGCCTCCAGCCCAACAAACAAGAGCAGCTAATGTGTATGTAAGGACAATACATGTTTGTACCCTGACGGTCCAGACACAGATTCAATTTTGCCGCCACCTTTCGATGGGGCTTGCGTGGTGACTAGCTGTGAGATTAATCTGCACAGAGGCACTGATGTTCCCTGTTGCTGTGGAAAGTTCAGAGCCCTACCCTGTGTACAAATGTAGTGATGAAACCTGCCTGTTTGTCTATTACTGATCCATAACATATTTGACCACAACAAGGTTGCTCTGTCATCACTGTTCTGTAATTTCTGCTCTACCATAGCTGCCCTATCCTCTTGTATGCCGTTAGCTTATATTTGGATTTAGGTCAAATCTGCTTTGAAGGATACTCTGTTCATTCAAGGGTTGGCTCCACAGACTCCTGACTAGACCTGCACGTAACCGTTACACCATGGAGGCCAATACTCACACAGGGTACACATGGCCACACACTTGAAATGGACACTTTTGTGCAATGAACCATGGGAAATATGTGAACACATGCAGCCTGGGCTGCTGGTCCACCACAGCCACAGGAGCAACCTAGGTCATTTACATTATCAAACTGTGGTGTACATAACAATGTTATGATTAGATTTGAGGCTCTGAGTCACAAACACTGTACCTACCTAACATGTTCAAATGCCTGACTCATGGGTAGTATACACACAAGTGAGTATGAAGTGGTAGCCAACATTTCATGACAAGTGAGGGGTAACATATCTGACATAGCCCTCTTCAGTCATCATCAATCTTTTCTGTGTATTGTTTGTCATGGGAAATGTATTGTCCCGAAGTCAAGCAACTACACACAGCAAAAGAGGCAACAGATATTACAAACACATATCATGACTGTTGTACCTCATTGATTGGCATCTGATGGTGATACCCATTTGTAACACATTCACACATGAACATTACACCAAACGTATTGCATGTTGTTCAAACAGAGGCACACAAATAGTTGTAACAGTCAATTCACACAAAAAACACACAGGCCATGATTCATATTTTTGTATCGTAGCCTTGCTGTCCTCTATTGATGCAACACCTGCGCAAACTTAAAAATTCAATTTTAATTTCCAAAGTTTGCACTGCTGTTGCATCAATTAAGAGAGCTAACCCTGCACACCGATATGAGTATTGTGGGCCGCAGTAGCATGGTCTGCCACATGTGCCCATACACTAGAACACACACTGCAGGTCATACCATCAAATCTTTGTCTAGTTATAGGCTGCATGCATGCTAAAATTTGAAAAATGACGCAAACACAGTTTGAGTCAGAAATACTGACACAAACGCGTCACAAAATGACGTGAACGCACAATATATATCAATGGGTCCCTAGCGTTAATTCCACCAGCGCACCCCAGGCATGCGGATATCCATTGAAAATGTATTGATCCATGAATGGGTGGGATTTTGACGCATATGCGTAAAAAATTGACGCAAACTACGGAAGCGTCAACAATTTACACGCAAGACAAAAAAACGGGCCGCAAATGAGACAGGAAGTGATGTAATAGGATATCCTGTTTGCAGAAATGGTACAGTGGGTGTACTTTCACTTTCACTTTGCAGTCTGTGATTTTTCTAGACTGTTTAGTTGTGTGTTGGATTGTTTCTCTGTGGAGTTTTTGATTTTGTCTCCTGTGTGATCTATATTTTGTCTTCTGGTGTTTAGTAAGTGTATTTTGTATCCTGTGTAAGTGTTTTTGTGTCTTTAATTGTAGTTAGATTTGTATTTGTACTGTTGGGAGGCTGTTGGTGGGTAGGATTAACTGGGGTAGTTTGGGGCTTTCATTGGGTTAGATAAGTTTCCTTTTTCTACCTCCTTTCCCTGTTTTTCCCTCTTTACTTTGGAAATACTGTTTTGTATGATGTCATGAAGGCCACGGCTAGGGCTCATGAGTGAGGAGGAGCTTGGGGCATTTGTGTGGCTGGTGTGCCACTGCCTCCCCATGATGTTGGAGGCTGGGGGCCGTGTGATACAGGGGTATTACTGGGAGGCAATACGGCTGCGGTGGGCAAAGGTGCTGTTCCAAATGAGGCAGATTTTCAACACGCAATTTAATGATCATTAGCTGAAGCATCGCTGGGCTGATCTGGTGGCCCGAGAGCAGGACCTGCTGGACCACCTGAGTGTGGTGTTGGTGAGTACCAAATTGACTAATGTGTACAGTAGAATGCTCCGGAGTGACAGTAGCAGATGTTGTGACATGCTGCATGCAACGTTTGTGGGCATGTGGAATGCAAGTTGAACAAACTATAAGTGTACCAGGAATGTGATGTATTACACATGGTAATACAGGGTAACAATGCAGTCCACAGTTTTGTGGAACCATGTCCGAACAGTACTCAGGGCCATGCGTACCAAGCTCTTCATAACCTTCACTATTATCTTAGGCCCATATTTCTACTTTTTTTTGCACTGCATTTGCGTCATTTCAGGATGCAAAAGTAGTGGACATTTGCAACATGCAATTTTTTTTTTTAAATTGCGCAGCTGTTGCATCAAAAAATGAAGCAAATGCAGCACTAAATAAAAATATACATCTGGGCCTAAGTTCACTGTATCCGTGTGTTTACATCAGGACAAATAATCATTCACGTGGCCAAACCCAAATGGGCCATTATGCAATAAGATTGCATTATCACAAAACAGGGTCTTCTAGTGGCACTTCAGATTAGGCGTTAAAATCCTATCATTGAGTAGCAGGCCCCTACGACATTTTTTGCTTGGCCACAATTGCCGGGACTGAGCTATTGCAGTTACCATCTGTGTCACATTGGTGCCAACCCATTTTCAAAAGTGAAAGGGTCAGCATGGGATCCCTGCTCTTTGTGAATGCATGGTCACACACTATTTCTGAGCATGAAGATGTGCAATGGACCACTGACTGCTTCCATAATACTATTTTAGTGAATAAATAGGTTGTTAAATTACTTTCTGTACACCCCTGCTGAAATATTGCAGCATTTCTACAAATGTAAACATCTCAGTATGAAGGCAGTCACAGACATGGTGGTCTGCTGAGCTGAGCAGGCCAGCATTCCAGTGATTGCCGCCATTCCCAAGGAGTTTTCAAATAGAGACCTACCTCATCATGATTGAAGAAGTAGGACCTTTGCTACCCCATTTTCCATTTACAAACAGTGTCATTTTGGTGTTCTACCTCTGATTATCCAACTTGCTAGTTGCTGAGCTTTGCACTGTGTGATTCACAGTACCTGATATAGGTACACATGGCCCTGAGTGACACATTTCAGGTGCAATGACTACACCGGTGCCCATGCATTTTGTCAACGATGATCAACTAAGACACTGTCAGCATACATTATTTTGCAGTTTTGGAAGAGAAAAGTGGCCAATCCATGTTTAGCGTTACATTGTCATCATGTCACACACAGGATCCCTGCCATTGTGTTGTCATAGAGGGCATATACGGCTTAGGGGACACTACCAATGTGGAATATGTAACCTACATATAACACTGGCATACCTATTATGGACCACTGAAAGCATAATAATTCCTGAAAGCAAATCAACCCACATGTCCATCACACAGTTACTCATTGTCCGTTGATGCACAAGCCACAATACCTGAGTCACTGGTATTGCAGTGCACCAGGAATGTGGCATTGCATGTTATTCTCCCAATTACAAATGATGAAATGGAGTACCATCTGTAATGTATTATCCACAAAATGTTGTAGTCAGGTTTGGCACCACATGATTGTTAGGGCCAGTGCATGTGTGCATATGTGTGTCTATCACTCACTGGAGTTACAGTGTCAATGCATGTTTGCAGTGGTATGTATGTTGGGGTGTATACATTCCGGATGTGCAGCTCTATCATATAAAATGTCACACACAGTGATTTGTTGTTCCCACGTTTGTACAGTGATCAGACATTGAGCATATCACCCTTCCATGTTTTACAGGTGGACCAGCCCCCTACACCATAGGTGAAGTGGCTCAATTCGAGAACCCAGACGTATCCAGTAAGTGTGAAAATGTTTGTCTGTGTTGTGTTTTCAGCTGTTGTGTGATTGACTCCTGTGTGTTGGACTCATTGCAAGATATGATGTGCTGGAACGTGATCTGATATGTGACTTGACAGGAGATTTACATAGTGTTCCATGGAAGAGTTAGACATTCACTGGCAGAGAGTCATATATTGGGAGTCTAGTGCTGCGCAATAGGCATGGGCAGGTGAACAAGGTGATTTGTAGCCACATGTATGCCCACAATTGATTTGGAGGTGGCCAGCATCATAGTTTAGTCAGCAAGTCATACCCTAATTCACACAAAACAGTGATAAATCAGTTTTACACACAAACCTGCTCATCCCGGTAATGTAATGAACCTGCAGGACTGTATGAGTGACTGTCCCCCAGCATCTAGCCCCACATGTTGTACTCCATTTACATGGCACTTAAGTGATATATTATAGGCGTGCATGCAGGTCAAGGCCAGATGTGAGTTTGCATCAATGTGGTGGATTTAGGAAATGTGTCAGTGAGATTTGATGTTGATGGTTGTCCACAAATGGAAACATGAATGTAGATGTGATTGACCAATGGTTGACTCACTCCTAGTTGACAAGCCTCCTTACCTGTGTCACACTGACTAAATCCATGTACAGCTGGACAAAGCTTCATGGTTGTCCTTGACTTTTGAAAAATGTATGGCATGCCCATCCCCCCTGAGGCACAGGGTTAGGGGGAGAAAATATATGTAGCTAGGTGTGATGGTCACAGTGGAGATGACAGACATGTAATTCAAGCATTCATTTGTGCCAAACTACAATGACCCCTTATGATTACCAACTGCATACCTGTCTGCCAGGTCCATGTACAAATCACAGGTCTTGTGTGCCTTGAAGTTGATCCAGAAGATAGGGATTAGTTGGCCTGGCACATGTCGAGTACTTGCAGCATTTGCAATGTGACCAATAGCACTACATAGAGGCACAGATCAGTTAATTAGTACACACCTTGTTGTGCATTGCAATGCTGTTAGATAGTTGATGGGTAGGCTGGGTTGGCATGTCATTCCTCAGGGACATTCTATCATCTGTACTGTGATTTGGACTGCATGTGCTATTTGTGAGGAAGTGTTAGATTATCATCTGTACATGTATCACATAATGATGACGCTAATGTTTGCCTGTCTCTTTTTTACAGCTGCCCACATGAATGCCCAGGAAATTTGTGAGTTTCAGAGGCGGGCAGTGCGGTACAGGCACATCCTCGATGTGGAGGCTGGGTACCACATGATGGGAAGGTGGTATCATCACGAAAGAGCCACAGGTGCATGGAGGGCTTTTAGCCAAGGGGGGGCCAGCATTGGCCACAACAGCCATCACCACACCGACTGCAGCCACAGTGGACACTGGGATATCAGCACCTCCAGCTGGACCCTCAACATCAGCAGCACAAGGCCCAACTGCTGCACCATCTGTACCACCACCTCCAACCACGGCACCAGCACCTGCAACAACGAGTGCAACACAAACCACCACAGCATGTGTTATGGACATGGCAGCATTGCACCACCTAAAACGGGACATGCAACGGATGATGAGGCACATGGACAGTCTCCAGCAAAAGGAGGCCTGCAACAGCAGGAGACTGAGGTCAATCAAAACAATTCTGAGGAGGACAAACCTCTGAATACATTGTTCCTCACCCCTAATTCCATCCCCTCCCTCCTCTTTCCTCGTACTGTTTTTTAGTGGATTTAGGGGGTTTAGTGATAGGTTAGAGTAGGCTATTAGTTTAGTTAGGATAAGTGGGTTGGGGTGGAGGAGTTATATTATTACATGTTGGTTTGTGGGTGGGTGGGTGGGGTTTGATGTTGGGGTTTATGTGTATTCCCAAAAAAAAGCAAAGAAGAAAAGAAAAAAAAAAGAAAAAAAAATACAAACAAATATATATTTGTTTAGGATTATTTAGTATGTGTTTAGGTTAGTATAAGTTGTCCTACACGTGTCTCATCATAAAAGGGGGGTGGGGAGTTGATATTTAGAGTGTTTAGTTACATGTGGTAAGTAAGTTTAGCATAGGGTAGTTAGGGCCAGTTGTGGGTAATGTATAGTTAGGATAGGTTAGCTTAGTATAGGTGTTTGACATAGTTTAAGTTTCCTTTCAAACAGCTTCAAGCATGGTGTATAGAAGTAAAAAATCAGAGTCTTATCTTGTTCTAACTGAGAATTGGTAGAAGCTGTCATTATCAATTCTGGGGATCATGTTAATGCAGTGTGAGCATCTCACTCAACATCACTACTCAAACTTAAACATCACTGCAGCAATTTTGTGTTCCACTTTTCCAACAAGTAACCTTGCCTTTTGCCACCATGGAGAGGATGCCAGAGACTGCCATTAACCCTCTTGATGAAGACCCGAGTGAGGTCAACACCCCTGGATGTTTGGACACTAATGACGAAGCTGGCCCATCAGGGACACCTGGTCAGTCTACAACTTTCAGCCTTGGCCTGCCCACATTTACTCCTCCCAGCCCTAGTAATGATTCATCAGGCCCTTCAACAGCTGCTAGTGGTATGGAGACCCTACCAGGGGAAGGACATGCCTCAGACACCATCCCACTAAAGCAGAGGAAGTGAACCTCTCCTGATGGGTTCCCCTTGTGTGCCACAGATACACCCTGTTGACAGTTCTGAAAAGTAAGTCAATTTTCCTATGGTGCTAGGACACTGGACATGTGCTTCCAAATGGTGTAGCAGCTACCCTGATGATTTCTTCCGCCATGACTGAACCATTTACTGTTTACGTTCTTTAATTTCTGTTTCAATTCACCCATATTGTTTTGCACTCACCAATAAATACTACTTAAACCCAGCTCTTGTGTAACTGTCAGGTATCAACCATGTACAACTGTCATGTATGACAACTCTTGTACCAAAATGTCCTTCTGTATTGTACAACCTTTGTTATGGTTATCACATGTGTACTGTATAACCAGGATACACAATACATTGGGATTGTAACACGGACATGAACACATTCAGCTGTATTATACATCTCCAAACATTTATTTGTAGATTTTATATCAGCAGATAGAGTAGTACTATCGGTGACTTCAAAATGTCAGCTTAGGTGTCATACACTACTAACCCACAGATACTGAAGCGAGGGACATGTTAGCCTGTCTACAACTCAGGAGGCAGGCAGGTTGTTTCCATGTATCACCAAGTAAAGCCTTATCACATACCCATACCTTAGCTTCCTGATAATCATACCCCATGATACAGAGATCAGTAATGATCTCCCAGTCCTGGAACATTTCACTTACCATGGTCAGGTACCTGTAGGCTTGCCACTCACCCATGTCAGTCCTTAGAGACATTCACATTGGGCTACAAAGTAGTAACACACTGACAGTATTGTACAAGGTAGGTCATATACAATAGAAACCATTGTGTTGGTAGAGGCCTTGGTTCAACATTTTGACATGTGTCAGACACATATGGACACACATGGTACCATTTGACCACCTCCATTGCCAAACAGGTCTTATTGGTGGGAAAACACTCTTCTATCACAGTGTCCTGACAGTCTGCCCACATAAGTGACAATCCACAAGCTCATGCTAAACAGTACCTGATGTCATCTATGTCCACTTCTCATGTCTGCCTGCAAACCCCATCTGCCTCTGACACTGTCAGTGATTTACCAATGAGATTGAGCCAAATATAAACTCAGCTAATCTGTGATTGACAAGGAAAAGGAAAATGACATATATGTAAACATACATCACTTTGACAAATTATCTGTACAAGTGTGACTGCTTGTGCAGTAACAAATAATTACACTGTATACCACACTGTTTAGTACACAATGCCAAGTAACAATCTGCATACCTGACTCTTTGGCATTGGCATTGGCATCTGACATATGGTGGTAAATGGGAGTTGACATGCCAGGCATCAATTGTACAATACACTATGGAACTCCACATTTAAGAACACATCCCAAACCTTACTCATTGGTGAGATCTACCCTGATGTCTCTAGCTTCATCTTCATCATGCTCGTCCTCACTTGGCAAATCTGCATTTTCACCCACAGGTTCTGCCTACTCCCGCTCATCAAGTATGTATAGTATCTGACATCTCGGGGCAAGGTTGTGGAGCATGCAGAAGGCAACAATTACCTGACATATCTTCTTGGGTGAGTAGAGGAAGGCACCTCCAGATCTGTCCAGGCTGTGAAATCTTGCCTCCAGGAGCCTAAACGTCTGCTCCACGACACACTGATGGGAGGTGACCTCTGATGAGGTCAGCACACTCTTGCATGCTGATGTCATCAGACGTCACTGGGGGGGTCAGCGGGGGTCGGGGTGGAAGGGGAAGCGATTCCCCTTCCAGCCCTGACCTTGGCTCTCAGGGGAGTGCTAGCACTTCCCCCGAGGGCTGGTAAATGGACGTAATGGTGACGTCCAAGGCGCCTCACAGGCGCAGCCATGGACGTAACCATTACAGCCATGGCGAGCAAGGGGTTAAAATATAATAGCCTGTGTTTCTTATATTAGAGGCAGATCTTAGAAATTCTTGCTGACTTTGAGGTAAGAAGACGCCCTCAAACCCCTGATTATCTCCACTGCAGAGGTGCCAAACCTTTATGCCTGTGCATTCCTTTTCTCTCAACAGACATCTTCATTTGGTGTTCTGAAGCTGACATTTTACCTGATTTGCTTTATTTAAATGCCATTCTCATCCAAACCTTCTTTAATTCATATTGGGGATATTCCTTTTTGCGTACACTTGTTGCATATTTTACATTCTATTTGTTATTCCTATGAATATGCTATTTTATCTTATTCTGAAATATTGACTTTTAGAGTGTGTGTACCTGTAGTAATGAGATATAAATTTGAATACTTAATGAACTAATGATTGGTTTGAAATAATGTGATAAATAAATCCCTTTAAAACTAATTTCAATCGTCTTTGTCATTTTCTCTGCAGTCTCAATTGCTCTTCACTGTTATGGTAATTAATCTAATTGATAGCTCCTTATCACCCTCCCTATAGACTAAAAAAAAACATATGACCAATTGCAGAGGTTATTTGATGATTATACCTGCTGTCTGAGATATCCCCATTCCGGCAATCCTGATGGTGGGTTTTTGCTGAAGTGAGTTTCGGTCCATAAGTGTTGTCCCTGAAGTCATGGTTGCCTTAGAAGAGACCATGAGCAAGTGCCTCATAAAGTCTGAAATATTGGGACTCTTAACATTTTTGGACTTCCAAGGCCTCTGACGAGTCAGCTGGCCTTCATGAAATAAGTGGTAGATTTTGAGAGGACATAGGGCCTGATTCTAATGTTGGCGGGCGGCGGGAGCCGCCCGCCAAGCTACCGCCGCTGAATGACCGCACCGCGGTCAAAAGACTGCGGCGGCCATTTAGACATTTCCTCTGGGCCGGCGGGCGCTCTCCAAAAGAGCGCCCGCCGGCCCAGAGGAAATGCCCCTGCAACGAGGACGCCGGCTCAGAATTGAGCCGGCGGAGTTGCAGGGGTGCGACGGGTGCAGTTTGCACCCGTCGCGTATTTCAGTGTCTGCTTAGCAGACACTGAAATACTTTGCGGGGCCCTCCTATGGGGGCCCCTGCCGTGCCCATGCCATTGGCATGGGCACGGCAGGGGCCCCCAGGGGCCCCGCGGCACCCCCTAGCGCCATCCTGTTCCTGGCGGGCGAACCTCCAGGAACAGGATGGCGGTAGGGGGTGTCAGAATCCCCTATGGCGGCGCGGCAAGCTGCGCCGCCATGGGGGATTCAAAGGGCAGCGGTAAACCGGCGGGAGACCGCCGGTTTGCCTCTTCTGACCGCGGCCAAAGCGCTGCGGTCAGAATGCCCTGCGGGGCACCGCCGGCCTGTCGGCGGTGCTCCCGCCGACCCTGGCCCCGGCGGTCCGCCGGGGTCAGAATGACCCCCATAATCAGATTTGGCGGCCTGGATATAGGTGGTCCAACCACCAGTGCCGTCAACACTGTGACCACCCATCAAGCATACTACAAGCACACATTTGCGTGGTGGTCCCTTCATGGCGGTCAGCCAAGGGTGGTCAGAACCACAGCAGTTCATGGTCAGCTAAGTAACAGACAAGTGACACACATTGCCACAGGGGGGACACCTGCAAAAGACACTATAAAACACACCTCTTCCCAGATCACAATCCTTTGCACTTGCACAGCAAGACACTGAAGCCAGAGCTCCTTTTTTCCACAGAGTACATATGTTAGGCACCCCTTTTTTTCACCATCCCATAAAATAATCTGACTCACTTTTGTCCATTCACACCCGTTTGCACTTCCCCTGTTTAGTAGGTCACCATCCCCATGTCGCATTAAAAAAATTTAGGTTTTTCAGAAGATGAGTTAAGAATCATGGTGGATGAAATCATAAGAGTACAGCCACAATTGTTTGGAGCACAAGTCCAGCATACTTCTCTCAGCAGGAAAATGGAAATGTGGGACAAGATCATTGACAGAGTGAATGCTGTAGGCACAACTCTGTGCACAGAAGAGGACATCAGGAAGAGGTGGAACGACTTCAGGGGCAAGGTCCATTTCCTGGTCTCCAAGTACCAGCTTCAGGCCAAGAAAACTGGTGGTGGCTCTTTACATCACTTTCCCTGGAAGAAGAAGGTCTTGGCTGTCCTGCATCATGAGGGCTTGATAGGAATACATGGGGGATTGGAGTCTGATAAGTCACAACACAAAATAATGTCACCAAAACACAATGTCATGCCTGCTCATAGCTCACCTTTACACGTTGTCTTGTTAATGTACCCCACCAACATTCAATACCCAGAGTATCTGGGTGTTGACAATATCAATCTATATTGTTGGACCCAACATCTTAGCTACTAAGGCCCATCACATGCCATTGGTCCAAATGGGGCCTGTATGTCTTTCAATATAAAATAATAATCCCAGAACTCATGGTATGTCTCAACAGGTAAATGTATGCCCAAACCTAAATGCAGTCTGCATACAGATATGTAAACCCATCATTTGGATAGTATTTGCAGTAGAGAGAGTCACCTGACTGCAATTCCCAGGAGACACTGTTTCTCTAATTCCAAACACCAGCCCAATGTTTACTTGTCTATAGACAGTTTCTGTCAACTCTCAATTGAACTTTTCAGACCTGGGAGGATACCGTATGTATAGTGAATGTAGTACAGGGAGTGACATGACTGCTAAGGCCACGAGGCTCTGTTCCTGTAATTCTAACTACCAGCTCAGTGTTCAATTATCCAAATATTCTTTCTATTGATGTGACTAACCTGGGAGAATACCATGTGTATAGTGTGTGTAGTAGAGAGAGTGACACAAATGCAACTCCCAGCAGGCACTTGTTATGTACCTACAACAATGTACCTTCACTTGCCCGAATACACCTGTTAGTGAACTCTCAAATGAAAATGACTGCTAGGGACAGGTGGCTCTGTTTCTGTAACTCCAAACACCAGACCAGGGGACACTTTTCCATATACATCTGTTTGGCAACTCCCAATTGAAGTGTATTCATCTGGGAGAATACTATTTGGCAAGTGTGTAAAGTAGAAGGAGTGACCTGCCTGTAACTCCCATGAGGCCCTGCTACTCTTACTCAAACCACTAGCATGGTGGCCACTTGTCCAAATACCCTTGTTTGTCAACTCTCAAATGAAGTATACTCACCTGGGAGTGATCAAGCACAGATCATGCCCAAATCAGAGATGTATCTGTCAAAATAGCTCCACCTTGACTTGCTAACCCAACATGAAATATTTGAGGACAGGTATGACACCTAACCCAGTGTGAATAACAAGCACTCATAAGGCCAGAAGAAGCCTCAACAGATTGGGATTGGCAGCAGACACATTCACACTGTACTGTGCACATGATGACTCCAGTCACATATGCAACAAAGACCTGGGTTTGCCTGCATCACACTCAACTAGGCCTCCAAATGAGCAAAGCCATATCTTGGCTGGTCAGATGGCAACAGTGAGTGTCACTGTGCCCACAACTTCACTTCTCAGCTCAGGTGCCTCAACATCACAGGCAACCATTCGTCTCCCAACCTGTGTACCTAGCACTGTGTCTACCATCTCATGCCCCACATGGCCTGAATCCTGAGTTGCAGCACAACACGTCTGATAATGAGGATCCAGGAACAAGTTAGAGTGGGCATCCTATGTCAAGGACACAGGCTCGTGGGGGTGGGATGTGTGGGAGGGATGCTGTGGGCCAGCAGGGTGAGACCACTGGGACAGCTCTTGGCCGGGACACCATCAGCCACATCTTGGGGATCTATCAGGAGTCCTAATGCGTGATGGGCCAGGTGCTGAACGAACTCCGGGAAATCAATCAGCACAGAGGGACATGCACAGAGACATGCAGAAACAGATGGAGGCCCACAATAACAACATGACCTCCCTAACAGGTGTGCTGAGATGCATACATGCCACCCTGAGCCGGGCTTTTCAACAACAGTCTACCCCTTCCTTTGGTTCATCAGCACCAGACACATCAACATTGGTGCCTGACACTGGAAGGGAGGCCCAGCCAGAGTAAGAACCAGTCCCAGACACACCTGCCTCTGTAGCAGCAAATCCCCACGCAAGTGGGAACGTCCAACAAAGAAGTCAGGAGGTGCAGATGGCAAGACACCCACCACTGCTAGCAAGTGACCTCTTCCAAAAGAACCTCCTTTGTGTGCCACATATTTACTTTGTGGATTGATACGGAACCACCTACTGGTCCCTATGGGAGGAGTACTCTGGACTTTGGTCTCCTAATGGTGTGGCATCTACTCCAATTATTTCATTCACTATGACTGACCCCTTCAATTGACATTTTAGTTTCTTTCTGTCCAAAATGTATTTTCTGCATTAGCATTGTAATAAATTCACCCATCTCAGACTCATTGTCTGCTTGCTTAAACTTCTCAATTAGCTGTGTAGAAATGTAAGACCATGTAAACCATACGATGAAGATACAAGTTACTTGTGCAAGCAGGGATGTGTTCCAAGTACACTATGGCCCTCATTACAACCCTGGCGGTTGGTGTTAAACCGGCGGTAAAAAAATTGAATTATGACTGTGGCGGAAATTGCCAACATAGACAGCCACTTTAACATTCCGGCCGCCACGGCGGTACAAACAAACAGCATGGGGGTCACCGGCAACAGACAGGTGGAAGGCAATGTCCCGCCCACACTATTATGACAGGCCAATCTGCCACCTTTTCCGGGGCGGATTCAACACAAACAAAAACACTGCAGAAACAGGCATTGGAAGGGGAAATACTCACCTCTACACATTCCACGAGGAACCAGGACGCCATGGAGCCTGAACTCCAAATACTCCCTGCGATTGTCTTCCTGCTCCTCTACCAGGAGCACGACCGACGGCGGCGACGACCACGGTGAGTACTGCACCTATGACACAAGGGAGGGGGGAGGGAAAAGAGAGTGACACACACACGCAACACGCAACACCCCCACCCTCACCCACAACAACACACACACACCAATATATGCTGAAACATTACATTTACACCCCCCAACCCCTCCTGGAAGATCGCAAGGACAAAAGGAAATGAGTTGAACGATTGTAATCATGTAAAATCCATTATTCAAAAATGTATATACACTATAAACAAATATGTACACCAAGAATTAAATTCCAGGTACTGCACCAATATAGTCCGTGGACCACTGGGCCCAAAATGCATGGGCGAGGCCCACACAAGATACCCGATCGAAACGGAGTGAATACTGCAGGGGCATCAGATCGAAAAAAACACAGGCACCTCAGGGGGGAAGTGAAGGGGGGGCACCTCAGCTGGATGAGTGCACGACACCACCTCCACGAGGGGGCTCCATGCCCATTTATGTATCCTGGGGAGTGCAAAGCCACAGTCTCTCAAGTCCCTCCAGTGGGTGGTTTGCCCACTGCTTTATCCTGGGGAGTGCAAAGCCACAGTCTCTCAAGTCTCTCCAGTGGGTGGTTTGCCCACTGTTTTATCCTGGGGAGTGCAAAGCCACAGTCTCTCAAGTCGATAACAGTCTCCACTGGTTCTGGAGGGGGCTTAGTGCCTAGAGTGCTTCTTCCTGCCAAGGACTGAGGTAGTGGATGCCTTTCTCCACTGGTTCTGGAGGAGGCTTTGTGCCCAGAGTGCTTCATCCTGCCAAGGACAGAGGTAGTGGATGCCTTTCTTCACTGGTTCTGTAGGGGGCTTTGTGCCCAGAGTGCTTCATCCTGCCAAGGACAGAGGTAGTGGATGTGATACTCCACTGGTTCTGGAGGGGGCTTTGTGCCCAGAGTGCTTCATCCTGCCAAGGACTGAGGTAGTGGATGTGACACTCCACTGACGGTGGTGCAACATGCAAGAGGACCAGGGCCCTGGATCTGACCACCAGCCTCGTACGAATGACCACAGGGGATGGCAGCCATGTCTGCGGTGGTGCCACTGGCTCAGGATGTGGCGTGTCCGCTGGCGGTGCTGGCGGCGGGCTCAGTAGCGGTGACGCTTGCGGCGCTCACTGGGCAGCGGTACTGGTGTGGGGCTCACTGACCTCGGTGCTGGCGACTGTGTCCTGAGCGGCGGTGCTGGTGGGGGGCTCACTGGCGTCGGTGTTGGCGACTGTGTCCTGAGCGGCGGTGCTGGTAGTGGCCTCACTGACCTTGGTGCTGGCGGTGGTGTCCTGAGCACCAGTGCTGGTAGTGGGCTCACTCACCTCGGTGCTGGTGACTGTGTGCTGAGCGGCGTGCTGGTGGTGGGCTCACTGACCTCGGTGCTGGCGACTGTGTCCTGAGCAGCGGTGCTGGTGGCGGGCTCACTGACCTTGGTGCTGGCGGCGGTGTCCTGAGTGGCGGTGCTGGTGGCGGGCTCACTGACCTTGGTGCTGCTGAAGGGCACAGTGTCTGCGGTGCAGGTGAAGGGCTCAGTATCTTGGGTGCTGGCGATTGTGTCCTGAGCAGCGGCGCTGGTGGCGGGCTCACTGACCTTGGTGCTGGCGGCGGTGTCCTGAGCGGCGGTCCTGGTGGCGGGCTCACTGACCTTGGTGCTGCTGAAGGGCACAGTGTCTGCGGTGCAGGTGAAGGGCTCAGTATCTTGGGTGCTGGCGGCAGTGCCCATGGCGGCGGTCCTTGTGGCGGTCTTGACCGACGTTGACTTGCCTTTCTTTTTCTGGCCCTTCCCCAAATTGGATGGTGGCGCAGCTGTCTTGCCACTCCCAACTGTTGTCCTGGCTGAGCCCTTAGTGGCAGGTGTTTTGGCCTTCTCCCTCCGGGATGTGGGCAACTTCTTCTGTTTTGGAGGTGGCTGAATGTCCTTGGCCTCGCTCCTTGGGACACTGGCAGCCCTGCTCCTTGGTGCACTCCAGAATCCGGTTACTGCTGGCACCACTGTGCCCAGTGATGTGGTGGCTGAGGTGCTGGGTTGGGACCTGGAAAGGCGGGCCCTAGGCGATGGAAGGGGTGGGGGAGTTGAAGGGAAGAGGTCAAGGTTTGACAGGAAACGTTTCTTAGATACACTGGGACGGGTAGAGGTAGTGGTTGTAGGAGGTGTTTGTTTTCTGACTTTGGGTGAATGGGCTGGAGGCTGTTGTGAGGTGGATGGCCGTTGGGTGGGTGTGTGACTGCGTTTGTGTAGTTTGGGAGGAGGGCTCACAGACACACTTGTAGAGGACACAGGGGATGTGTGAATGGTAGTGGGGGTGGTGAGTGCACGTGAGCGGGGTGTGGTGATGGGCGTGCTGGTGATGGAGGTAGTTGCTGAGGATGTAGTGCATGCAGGTGTGAGTGGAGATGTGACAGGGAGGGAGGAGGGATGGGTGGAGGAGGGGGACACAGTGGAGGCAGTGGATGTTGTTATGTGTGCATGGGTATGATGCTTGTGTGAGTGCCTGTGGGATGTGTGGTGCTTATGTCTGCCAGAGCTACCCTTGTGTGTTGAGGTGTGTGCATGCTGGTCTGATGGTGTGCTTTGGATAGGCTGAGGTACTGAGGATTGGGTCTGGGTGGAGGAAGTTGGAGGGGGGAAGTTGGACACAGGGACAATGGCTGCCATCAGTGCTGAGGCCAGAGTCTGAAATGCTCGCTGTTGGGCTGCCTGGCCAGAATGAATGCCCTCCAGGTATGCATTTGTCTGTTGCAACTGCCTCTCTACACCCTGGATGGCATTCAGAATGGTAGACTGTCCAACAGTGAGGGATCTCAGGAGGTCAATGACCTCCTCACTTAGGGCAGCAGGGCTGACTGGGGCAGGGGCTGAGGTGCCTGGGGCAAAGGAGATGCCCACCCTCCTGGGTGAGCGGCCACGGGGCACACGCTGAGGGGCTTTAGTGAGAGCGGTGCTGGTAGGGGGGGTGGCGGCTGTACCTGTAGATGCGGGGGGCACAAAGGGGCCTGCCACCGCAAGGGAGCTCCCATCAGAGGAGTACTCATTGTCACTGGTCTCTGCTCCAGTCCCCGCCGTGGAGCTCCCCTCGCCCTCCGTCGCACTGGTGAATTCTGACTCTGTAGTGTCGCCCTCCAGGGCCATGTGGGATGCAGCTCCCTCATGCTCCGGTGGCACAGCTCCTCCACCTGATGATGCTAATGCACACAAGAACAGGGAGACCACAAAAAGGGGGGGGGGAGATGAAAGACATGTTCAGTGCATGCAATACCGCTACCGTTGGCGGACACTACAGACACAGCAGCCCTCTGCACTACGCCATGCACTTAGAGTTCCCTAATTATTCACAGGGACATGGGGTACGAAGCCTATGCCCGATTGCTGCACACATGGAGGTCACAGGAGCCTGACTAAGTGTAGATGGCTCTTACCACTGGTGGGGTTGGGGTGCCACATAGCTTGCCTCACAAAGGGTCCTTGCCTACCAAGTTTGCCCTGGCCTAGGGGTACCCACTGCCCACCTCCCCCACCCAGACACCTCCTAATGCCCGCAGAGTCAGCTGAATGAGAGTATACTCACTTCCTTGTGGCTGCTGTGATGCACTCAAGTGTCCATCCAACTCCGGATATGCCACCGCCAGGATCTGGAACATCAGGGGGGTCATGGTGCGAAAGGAACCCCTCCCATGTTGGGAGGCCATCCCCAGCTGGGCCTCCGCTATCTTCTTGCTCCAGCGGCGAATGTCCTCCCATCTTTAATGGCAGTGGGTGCTCCGTCTGTGGTGGACCCCCAGGGTCTGGACGTCCTTGGAGATTGCACTCCAAATATCCTTCTTCTGGTGGGCGCTGACCTACAGGAATAGTACTGTCACAGTCATTGGCCCACGTTCCCACCCTTGCTCTGACGCACATACACTCACCGTCGGATCATGCACGCCTCACCCCCCCATCTCCCGTCCACACCACTCCAAACAGGCATTGCCCATACAGCATGCTCCCAGTGTACTCACCTGTTTGTCTGGAGGACCGTAGAGTAGTGTGTACTGGGGGAGGACCCCATCCACTAGTTTATCCAACTCCTCTGATGTGAAGGCAGGGGCCCTTTCCCCAGACACATGAGCCATCGTCGCTTCCAGACTGAGGTCACAGCAGCACTTGCAGTGTAGGTCCTCTCCTGTAGAAGATCAGGTATCAAGATGAGTGAACAGATAGAAAATGGCGGTCACGTCTGCGGCGGTGCGTACCGTCACCGCCGGCGTACATCGTCATTGGCTCCTGGGACCCATAGGGTCCAATGTTAACCAATGCAGGACTGCGCTGCGGTCTTCGACCGCCTACCGCGACGGTGTACAACGCCAGCGCAGTTACCTCATATCCCTTTGTCCCACATTACAGGTCAAGCAGCCGCCATTTCAGGGGGCCACATGGCATGATTTTTAAATGCGTCACACATATCTAGGCCTTGCATACACACTAAGACAGGCACATTGCGGATTGACAAATGTGTGCAATAAAGTTGTTTTAGTAGCTCAGTGTTGGCTGATCCTCTGCTCGCTGTTCTCATCCATAGGGCACGTCCACTGGGGCAGGTGATGAGATGGCGCCATCCTCCGGCGTACAGACCGCTGGTGGACCTGTCGACAATGGAAGAGCGACATGTGATTGTCACCTACAGACTTGATCCTGCCACAATCCAGGAACTGTGTGCGCAGTTGGAGCCAGACCTAATGTCAGCTAACCGCCATCCCACAGGAATGCCCCCTCTAGTGCAGGTCCTGTCAGCACTCCATTTCCTGGCATGTGGGTCTTTTCAAACAACAGTGGCCATAGCATCAGGGATGTCCCAGCCTATGTTCTTAAACATGGTGTCCAGAGTGTTGTCTGCCCTGCTGAAACACATGCCCAGCTACATCATTTTCCCTCAGGTGGAGGATTTGCCTACAGTGAAAAGTGACTTCTATGCCCTGGGACATATCCCCAACATCATAGGTGCCATTTATGGGACACATGTGGCCTGGTACCCCCTGCAGAAGGGAACAGGTGTACAGAAACCGGAAGAGCTACCGTTTTATGAATGTGCAGATGGTGTGTTTGGCCAACCAGTACATCTCCCATGTGAATGCCAAATTTCCTGGCTCAGTGCATGACGCTTACATTCTGAGGAATACAGGGAGTGCAGAATTATTAGGCAAATTAGTATTTTGACCACATCATCCTCTTTATGCATGTTGTCTTACTCCAAGCTGTATAGGCTCGAAAGCCTACTACCAATTAAGCATATTAGGTGATGTGCATCTCTGTAATGAGAAGGGGTGTGGTCTAATGACATCAACACCCTATATCAGGTGTGCATAAATATTAGGCAACTTCCTTTCCTTTGGCAAAATGGGTCAAAAGAAGGACTTGACAGGCTCAGAAAAGTCAAAAATAGTGAGATATCTTGCAGAGGGATGCAGCACTCTTAAAATTGCAAAGCTTCTGAAGCGTGATCATCGAACAATCAAGCGTTTCATTCAAAATAGTCAACAGGGTCGCAAGAAGCGTGTGGAAAAACCAAGGCGCAAAATAACTGCCCATGAACTGAGAAAAGTCAAGCGTGCAGCTGCCACGATGCCACTTGCCACCAGTTTGGCCATATTTCAGAGCTGCAACATCACTGGAGTGCCCAAAAGCACAAGGTGTGCAATACTCAGAGACATGGCCAAGGTAAGAAAGGCTGAAAGACGACCACCACTGAACAAGACACACAAGCTGAAACGTCAAGACTGGGCCAAGAAATATCTCAAGACTGATTTTTCTAAGGTTTTATGGACTGATGAAATGAGAGTGAGTCTTGATGGGCCAGATGGATGGGCCCGTGGCTGGATTGGTAAAGGGCAGAGAGCTCCAGTCCGACTCAGACGCCAGCAAGGTGGAGGTGGAGTACTGGTTTGGGCTGGTATCATCAAAGATGAGCTTGTGGGGCCTTTTCGGGTTGAGGATGGAGTCAAGCTCAACTCCCAGTCCTACTGCCAGTTCCTGGAAGACACCTTCTTCAAGCAGTGGTACAGGAAGAAGTCTGCATCCTTCAAGAAAAACATGATTTTCATGCAGGACAATGCTCCATCACACGCGTCCAAGTACTCCACAGCGTGGCTGGCAAGAAAGGGTATAAAAGAAGGAAATCTAATGACATGGCCTCCTTGTTCACCTGATCTGAACCCCATTGAGAACCTGTGGTCCATCATCAAATGTGAGATTTACAAGGAGGGAAAACAGTACACCTCTCTGAACAGTGTCTTGGAGGCTGTGGTTGCTGCTGCACGCAATGTTGATGGTGAACAGATCAAAACACTGACAGAATCCATGGATGGCAGGCTTTTGAGTGTCCTTGCAAAGAAAGGTGGCTATATTGGTCACTGATTTGTTTTTGTTTTGTTTTTGATTTCACTGGTAATGATAAATAATTGAAATGGGTATATATATTTTTTTTTGTTAAGTTGCCTAATAATTATGCACAGTGATAGTCACCTGCACACACAGATATCCCCCTAACATAGCTAAAACTAAAAACAAACTAAAAACTACTTCCAAAAATATTCAGTTTTGATATTAATGAGTTTTTTGGGTTCATTGAGAACATGGTTGTTGTTCAATAATAAAATTAATCCTCAAAAATACAACTTGCCTAATAATTCTGCACTCCCTGTAGCAGCATCCCTTATGTGATGGGGCAACTCCAAAGGCACCCTGTGTGGCTATTAGGTGAGGACAAGGACCCTATACAATGTGAATAGTTGTCTGGATCTGGGGTTGTCCCCAATGGTTAATGTGTGTCTAACAGTTGTCCCTCGACATTTGCAGGTGACTCTGGCTACCCCAACCTGTCATGGCTACTGACCCCAGTGAGGAATCCCAGGACAAGGGCAGAGGAACGCTACAATGAGGCACATGGGTGAACTAGGAGGGTTATAGAGAGGACCTTCGGCCTCCTGAAGGCCAGGTTCCGGTGTCTCCATATGACAGGTGGTTCCCTATACTACTCACCAAAGAAGGTGTGCCAGATCATCGTGGCCTGCTGTATGCTGCACAACTTGGCTTTGCGATAACAGGTGCCTTTTCTGCAGGAGGATGGTCCAGAAGGAGGTCTTGTGGCAGCTGTGGAGTCTGTGGACAGTGAAAAAGATGAGTCAGAAGAGGACATAGACAACAGGAACACAGTGATCCAGCAATACTTCCAGTGAGACACAGGTAAGAAGACATCACTGCCTCCTACATCTGATAAAATTGTTCGATCTATCATCTGTCTGTCACATTCACCCAGTGTCTGGACCCTAATTTGTCACTTTGCCTTTCGATTTCACAGATGTGGGTCCCACTGTGTGACCTCTGCTATGTTACCTCATGGACTGGAGCTATGTGACATAGGTATGTTGACAATAGAATGGACATTGCTATTTTCCTCAGTTATTGCAAATACACATTTGTGAAAGCACCGACTGACTCCAGATTGTTTTGTGATTCAAGGGTGTTTATTTAAGTGCTAAATAGTGGAAGGGGTTGTAAAATGGGTAGGGGTGATGGTGGAGATATGTCCATGGCAGAGTCCAGTTATTAGTCTCACAGGTGCATTGTCCAAAGGGGCATAGGAAGTGGAGCTAGGGTAGTTTAAGGATGACAGGGTGACAAAGTGGGACAAAAGGATGACATTCAGGGTGGTCTCATTTTTTGGCGGGGGTCTTGGCATTTTTCTCTGTCTTTGTCCTGGATCTCAGGGACCGCTTGCGGGTTGGTTCTCCATCTGCAGGGGGTGGGGTGCTGGTGTCGTGGTCCTGTGCCGGTGCCTCCTGTCCACTAGCGCTGGCGGAGGTGGTGGGCAGTTCAACATCCAGGCTAGTGTCAGGGGCCCCTTGTTGTGCCACAGTGTCCCTCATGGTGTTCACGAGGTCCTTCAGCCCCCTTACAATGGTGCCGAGGGTGGTGTTGATGGACTTGAGTTCCTCCCTGAACCCCAAATACTGTTCCTCCTGCAGTTGCTGGGTCTACTGAAACTTGGCCAGTACCGTTGCCATTGTCTCCTGGGAATGATGGTACACTCCCATGATGTTGGAGAGGGCCTCGTGGAGAGTGAGTTCCCTGGGCCTGTCCTCCCCCTGTCGCAAAGCAGACCTCTCTGTTCCCCGGTTTTCCTGTGCCTCTGTCCCCTGAACTGTGTGCCCACTGCTGCTGCCCCCAGATCCCTGCTGTTCTTGGGGTGGTGGGTTAGCCTGGGTTCCCTGTAGTGGTGGACATACTGCTGCTTGACGTGTCCTGGGGACAGAGGTATGGGCCCGCTGGGTGGGTGCTGTGCTGGTGTTTCCTGAGGGGGGAGGCTCTGTAGTGGCCTGTGACTGTGTGAGGGGAACCGACTGTCCCGAGGTCCCAGATGGGCCGGGCTGGTCATCTATATCCAGTTGGACAGAGCTGCTGTCATCACTGTGGGCCTCTTCTGTGGGGGTAGTGGACATGTCTGGAACCTCCTGTCTGGTGACGTTGGGTAGGGGTCCTGCAGTGGTGTAAAGGCATGATTATTGCATCTGTGTGCCATGGTGTGCAATGGGTGGGTTACCCTGTACCCCAGTGCTTACATTCTTGTGTGGGACCTTGTGTGATAATTGTTTAGAGGTCTGTGTGGGTATGTGTAGTGGACATGCATTGGTGGTGGGTGTCCATGCTTTGTTGTTGCATGCAGGGCTTGGTGTTGGGATGTGTGGTTTGTGATAGTGGGACATATGTGAGGAGTTCAAGTGATGGGGGTGAGGGTGAGGGTGAGGGTATGTGATAGCATGCAGGTAGGGTTGGGGATGAAGTAGTGAAAGAATTGACTTACCAGAGTCCATTCCTTCAGCTACTCCTGCGAGGCCCTCAGGATGCAATATAGCCAAGACCTGCTCCTCCCATGTTGTTAGTTGTGGGGGAGGAGGTGGGGGTCTGCCGCCAGTCCTCTGGACCGCAATGTGGTGTCTTGAGACCACGGAACGCACCTTCCCTCGTAGGTCGTTCCACCTCTTCCTGATGTCATCCCGTGTTCTTGGGTGCTGTCCCACTGCATTGACCCTGTCCACGATTCTGCACCATAGCTCCATCTTCCTAGCTATGGAGGTGTGCTGCACCTGTGGTCCGAATAGCTGTGGCTCTACCCGGATGATTTCCTTCACCATGACCCTGAGCTCCTCCTCAGAAAACCTGGGGTGTCTTTGCGGTTCCATGGGGTGGTGTGAGTGATGTGTGAGGTGGTGTGTGTTATGATGTGTGCGGTGATGTTTAGGGGTGTGTGTTGTTTTGTGCGTGGATGTGTATGGGTGATGGTGTTGTGTGCCTCTGTCTGCTAGTGTGGTCTTTGCTTTGCTGTCTCTCTGCTTCTTCCAAATTTTTAGTTGTAAGGGTTTGTGGGTAATGTGGGTGTGTGTTTTATATTGTATTGGGTGTGTGGGAGTGGTGTATGTATGTGTATCAGGTGTGTGTATTTTGATTTGTCCAATGTGGTTGTGTTTTGTAAATGTGTGTGCATTTTGAGCCAATGGAATACCGCGGTTGAGAGACCGCTGCGTGGGTTCGTGGGTCGTGATAGTGTGGGCGTATTCCTGTTGGCATGACGGTGGAGGATTTGTTCTTGCCAGTTTCTCACTGACCTTTGGTGTGGCGGACTTGTGTGGGTGTCTGGATTTTGGCGGATTCTGAGCTGTGGGTCGTAATGGCTGTGGTGGGATTCCGCGGCAGCAGCGGTGTGTTGGCGGTATTCTGCACGGCGGTAAGCGGGATTTACCGCCAATGTTGTAATGAGGGCCTATGTCTGGCTCAGGATTAGAACCTTTACATACCATCACATTAGTACAAGTGTCTGGTCAAACCAAAAATGTTATTAGAGTGTTCAGCACATAGGCTGTCACTATGTCTGGACTATTTGAATTCAAGAATGCATGACTCACTCTAAGTACACTAACATATACAGGCAGAAACCCCCATACCACGAAAGGAATGAAGTTGCCAGACGATGTCCTGTAGAATAGGCAAGCATTAAAGTGGTTGATATCAGCAGCCTGAGCCTTATCGCATGATACACCAAAGTAATCTAACATCACATAATCCAAGATACAGACAGATGGCAGTACAGCACTCCCTGATCACAGGGACATCATAATCCAGTTCCCGTGCAACTAGTGGTATGGCAGAATTATATGTCAGTGTTGTGGCACAGGCACTGTGGCCCACAATGATGAAAAACATCTACACCTAAATACAGGTATTACAAAAAGAGTGTGTAGCCAATGTGTAGGAAAAATGACTTGGTCAAAAGCTAGGACTAGATATTTTCTGACCACAAGATGACACACAGGATGCATCAGGCCCACCACAACTCACCAAACAAGGGCAATGGCCACTTCTGTTCCTCCACCCAAACACTTTGCAAACTGTCCTGGTACAGGTCTCCCACATCCAAACTCTGGGATCAACATTACCTGGGACAATCCATGTCCACTTTGGATGTCAGAACAGCATCACATACCTGCCAATGTCACAACTTTAAAATGCCCACATGAAGATGTCATGGTGAGGGTACCTGTACAAAGAACAAAACAAGGAGTATAGGTTTGCAACCATATCTATTGCACATGTTACTTAGCAAGTAACTGGACAACAAAGTACGTTGCAAGAAAACTGATGCAAACAAAGAAACATCATCAAGGCGGGGATGAGTCGGATGTTATCTCATCAAGTAGCCTTCGGCCAAATAAATCCCTAGCTGTTTTCAAAATGCTCAGCTCACACATTCTCACAACTACAGGTCATTGTATAGTCACAATCACATGACATACTTACACTCATGAAAAGTAGCTGTTGATGAGATCTTCTTGCAGGTCAGCTCCTTTCTCTTCACCTCTGTCATCCTCACTTGGCATTTCAGGAGTCACACCTGGTGGCGCTGCAGGCTCCCCCTCCTCTCGGATGTTCAGGATATTCCACTGTAGGGCGATGTTGTGAAACATGCAGCATGCCACAGTGATCTCACACAGTATCCTGGGTGAGTAGAGGAGGGCTCCACCAGTCCTGTCCAGGCAGGGGAATTCGGTCTTCAGGAGCCCAAAAGCCCGCTCCCCTGACCTATGTGTTCTTCCATGGGCCTCACTGAAGTGGACTTCCCCTGCCATAGTTGGATCCCTCACTGGCATCAACAACCAAGCACGGTTTGAATGGGTGGAGACTCCTGTTAAGGAATGGGACATAAGTGCACCACTGAGTCCCGTCACTTCATGATTGTAGCACCTGACATTGCACACAAAGAATCAGGACAGATGTGACTTAACAACCAGCCAGGCCCTCCCTGGGTGCAGTTGTGACATCAGCTGTGGTATGGTGCTGTTCTGTAGTATGAAGGACTCATGGGCTGATCCAGGATAACGGACACAGGCATGACATGGAGAGATCTGCCAAACAGACAACTTTAACATTGATGGAATGGGAGTTCTTTCTGTTACAATAGAACTTGTTCAGTGGCCTACGGTGGTACCAAGCCAACATGTGTGCCATTAATGGCTCCCACCACATCTGGGAGGAGGTCAAAATCATAACAGTCACCCTTCACATTGGCTAAATCCTAACGTTGGGGGAACCTGAAATAGCTGTCAATGTGTTTCAACATTGCTGAGATGAAATCCTTCAACACCACACTGCTCATAGGTCGGAACATACCAGCAGGTATGGTCACTGCATGTTGGAAGGGCCCTGTGGCCAGGAAGTGCACAACTGACATGACTATCACAATGGGTGGTATGCAGGCTGGATGTCTAATAGTTAGCATCAGATTTGGCTCCAACTGATGACATAAGTCCACTATTGTTTGCCTATCCAAGTGGTGCACCATAATTATATGCCATTGCTCCATGGTCTGAAGGTCTGGCAGTAGACAGTAGACAGGAGGTTGTTGCATCCTCCCTCTTCCGGGGTACCTATGTGTGACAAGATATGATTTGTAACATTAGTCAGTGTATCCAGAGCAACATGCATTATGCATACCAATGTTATCATGTGACAAAGCATTTCTTACTTGAAAGACATGACACCCAGTACACATCACCGGTGGCAATTACACAAGGGTCACATGAGTCCCATGGTTGTCAACACATGTGTCCACAACATGGATTTGGAGGAAACTCAAAGATGTGCTACACAATTGCCCTTCGAAATGTTACTGCATATTCTGTCTCCCAAAAGGACCATTGATGGTTGGACCATGCACCACCCTCAAATGCCATCTGTGCTCTGCAACACTCTACACTGGTGGTTGTATAGAAGGACCTACATGCTTAGATGGAAAAAGGACGTTTGCATTTCCACAACACATATATTGTAGTTGTGATGCAGTTTACAAAGACAAATGGAGACTTTCAGGGTGTCAAAATGTTAAATGCCTGTCCTATTCCACTAGACATTAGGAACCACCCACGACTGCCGGTGGGTCGTCACAGCTGTAGGCGGTCCCAAATGCAGTAGACACAGCCATTGGCTGATATTGCTTGTGGCTGTCACTGCCCAATGACTGGTCTGCCAGCAGTGATGGCTGTGTTCGTGGCAGACGTGACCTCCATCTTGTGCACATTCACTCACTTGACTCCTGACAATGCTGCCAGCAACACCTCCAGTACCTGAACTTCTGTATGTCATCTCTGGGAGCAATCATGCCACTTCCAGAAGGTGATACTCCCTTTCCTTCCTTAAATAGGAGCTGGAAAGTCTTGTTGATGGGGTCATACCCCTGTGTTGGCATCTCTATGGCTCCCCAAAGGAGCAGGTAAGATTCTCATAGGCACAATTGAATGTGTTCAACACAATCCTTTCCCTCCACACAGGCTACAATGTGCCCCTGTGTGCCAGTAAAATGACTTCTGCGCCCGTTGTTGCAGTCTGTGTGGAATCAATGGGATGTACATCATGCAGGTGCTGGTGGTCAGTACTATATGTTAAGTTCAGTCACATTGTGTTGTGTGAGGGTTTTGAGGTCTTAGATCCTCCATATGTTGGATGCACGTAAATAGGTAAGGACATTTTACTGCCATCCAATGACATCTCCTTCTTCATGATTGTTGTAAATGTTGAACAACATGTATGTGCGTGACAGCATGAGCCATGTATACATTTTGTATGAGTCATTTGAAGATTTGTAAGCAAAGTGTACAGTACCACAGATCTTCCAAACCACATCTGGCATTGACAATCTGTTGTCTGGAATCCACATCCTGACTCACTCTGCCCTTCAGGTTGCCACACAAACCACATGCCAACTTGCTGATGGCCACATGATGTACTGTCATGCATGGAAGTGATGGGAATAGGAGTGTCATCTAGGTACTTTATGTTCAGCTTGCAGAGACCAGGGCCTGTCAGTTGTGTCTACCAGTATGGGACCTAGTTCAGGCTTTGGGAGAGTCACTATGGCTATGCAACTTTGGCACTGTGCCCACTCCTTGTACCCCAGCAGATCCTGTCATGTGGACAATATAATGCTCTAGTGGCAAAACTTGCCCTCAATGCCTCAGTCCATTGATTCGATTAGGAATGGGTACTGGGATACATCCCAGAAGTAGTCCATATGTGCATTTTGCCTCATTGTCAATGTGTATCTTTGACTCATTGCAGGTCCCTTACTCCTATAGCTCTGTTGTCACTTTTACGGGTCATATTTGTCCTGTACAGGCTTATTGCACTAATGACAGTCTCACAGTGCAGACAGTGTGTTGATTCCTGGGAGGCCATGATATGTGAGTCAGTACCTTGGTCACAGAACAGAAATTGTACAATTAATGCCTTTGTTTGATGGATGGTATCTCTTTAGAATATAAACTTATGTCCAAAGGAGGGTTCTATGGTACAGGTACATACCACAGAACCCACACCCCTGAAGTGGCATGAGTCTGCATTTGGTAGGTCACATGTCAACACATGCACAAGGAATAAACTTTCTGTACCCGCCACGCCTGCCCCTTCATAGTCACTCAAGTATAATGGTGAAGTCTATACTATGGAAGTGGCCGGTAGGGACCGTATGCAGTAGTCAATCTCACAAAGTGTGATTGTGTTGGTCCACTCAGGCCTAAGGACTTTACCCTTCAGAAGCCACATATGTGTGTAGCATTTCATTGTGGCTCAGTACATGTTGCTGGAGCATGGGCTACCTGATGTCGGTAGGCTTGCTTAGCTACCTGAGCAGGGTAGTGGGCTAGCCTGCATGTGGATATAAATGACTGTAGTTATGTCCCTGTACTTATTGACTTATGAACTTTACACTTGTGATGTGTTAACAAATTGCTGATTTCTAGCTTGGTATTTCTGATGTGTGTGACTCAACCATTTATGTGAAAACCTGTGATTATAATCTCTTTATTTGTCTCTTGCATCCATACAGGTCAACGTCCAACAGAAGAAGGAGATATGGAGAACCATCGCTTGGAAGGTGCAGACCCTTGGAGTCCACAGCTATCTAGTACCAACTGTCACAAGAGGTGGGAGGAACTGAGACGCTTGGCACAGAAATTGGGAGGTCCAGCTAGAGCTGTCCTCCCAACGTGGGTAGGGTGCACATCAGACCAGAACCCCCCTAATGTCATGCATTCTGGCAGTGGCGTACCTAGACCTTGATGGGAGTTTGAGGGAAGCACAGCAGCCACAAGAGGGTGAGTACAGGGCATATTCCTGCATGTCACATTACCAAGTTAATGTGTTAGGTTCTTACATCTCCTCCTGACGATTAGGGGTGAGCCATATGTGACAGAGTAAATGAACCAACTATTTGTGTAGATATGTCAAGTGGTGCATACTGATGTGCCTTGCCTGTAGGCCCAGGGACCAAGGACACAAATGGGTACGATCCACAAACAATTTGCTCTCCAGGGACAACACATGGCTGTGTACATTGATCAATCAAGTGATGTTTGTTGTTGTAGTGGGTGTAAATTCTATGCAACAGACCACTACTCCTCAGTGTTACAGGCCAAAGGAAAGGAAGTCTCACTTACTTAAACATTTGGTCAAATAATTTAAAAAGACCATAAAAGTACAAGCACAAAAAACAAATTAATGTAAAGAGGTCACTAATATATAAATAGCTAAAATGTTAAAATATTATCAAAATCAGTTGAAAGTACAAATAATCACAACTTCTGATAATATTCTATTAAAAACCCCAAATCTAAAAAGCACATATTTCCTTCTTATAAATAAAGAGGTTAATAAATAAGTTAAGTCTGCTATACAGATTTCCATAGACGAAATGAGCTGCAGGTAAAACAACCCGTCTATGTGCGATGAAAAAACTTTGTTCAAGAGAATGGGATGCACAAATCTCCATCTGGGAGAGGAATACACAGAACAGAAGAACATGAAATGCACAGTTGATTGCTCTCCTACCCCGTCACAGGGGCACGGTTGTAGAGATGCATGCCACAACCTAGCCACTGGGAAGGCAAAACATTATGCAGATTAAGCCTAAATCAAGTAAGGTAAAATCTATGTTTGTCATTCACATCAGGTAAGGCTCTAAGGAAGACAATGCAGCTATTTGCATATACCTTACTACAGAAGGCATACATAACACACTTGCAAGCCTAAGCTCCTCACTGTTTGACAGATAAGACTAAATCACCTTTACCTTTAAATGTGTGATGTCTTGTTTTGCCTTTTCAAAAAGGTACCCACACTCCACCATATAGAACACCTGTTTTGCATATGTTAACCATGGTATTGGTTACCTAATATCTAATTTCAGGCAATCTGCCAAAACTTGCCTAGAAAAAATGCCCTGGGGAGTGCTCCAGACTTTTACCCATAAGAGCAAAGGCACCAGCATAATTCAGTCTTCAATATAGCCCTCTCCCAATTTTGTATGGGTAATAAAGCTGGTGGTGTCTCTAGTTGTGGCTAATAGCCTAAAGAAAAAACTGTTTTTAAGAGTCTGAAGTTTCCTAGCCCAGGAATAGCCCCATACACCAGCTCCATAGGTCCCGACAGCAAAGCACTTACTCTTATACAACTGGACTAAATAAAAGTAAGGAAGTCATGGACCACTTTCCTCAGCCATGGGACTGGTCAAAAAAGTATATTGGCATCTGCCCCCAGATGCTACTTCTCTTCAGCGTGTGAAGGGTTCTTGTGGCTCATTACTGTCTGTAATCTGTCACAGAGCATACATTGTTCTTTGGGTCAGCTACAGATCAATACTTTCCGTTGGTAATTGGGGAATGTCCATTGACATGATTGTGTACCCTCACTGTTGCCAACATTAATTGTGCCTACATGTTAGCACGTGTCCATTTTGGAAAATGTATATTCTGCAGTTTCATGCATGGTCTACCTGTGTTCATGGGATAATTCCTGTGTTCCCTCACTTACATGAGCATGCCAACCTGTTTTTTTTAATAGGATATTTACAATGGGAGTGCATTTCATGTGGTGCCACAGACAGGAGTGTGCCACCATTAAATGTTGGCTGACACATATCCTCAAACGTCATTGCATGTCATGTGGCATGTACCACTGCTGAAGCCAATTCTGTCCACGGGGAATCAGGATACAAAACCACAGACCAGCCTGCTCCCTCTAAAGAAATATATGCTTTAATGATAATCACAAAGATATGTGTACACGGAGACTGAACATGCAAACCACGCTCGAACAGTCTGAACAAGGAAGTAATACATGATCTTTTATAGAATTAAACCACAGACACATTAATACATTTAATTGGTTCTTGATATTGACGTATGATTAATTTTGCTATACAGCACACGTGATTTATCATTTAACGCTCCATATAAGGGTGAGAACCATAGACAAGAAGCTTGCACAATGTCCTCTGAATCAAATGTCTCGTGATACATCTATATGCGGAGAAAGAGGAACCATGAGTGCATACATTAGTACTTTTAGTAGTGAGGATTTTGCAAGCTAGCATGCGGTGGTGTCTTGTGATGGCTGTCAGTTTAGCAAGCCTTGCAACATAATGTGTTTCAAGCACAATAGACATTTCTTCAAGGCCTAGCTAATTTAACATTGTAAGGCGTTCAACATAAGCAGGCCTGTATTTTCATTGTGTATCACAGGGCCCACTAAGCCCAAGATGGATCCAGGAAAATGTGATTCCATACCACTACAGTAGCAATGAGGGACAAGATGTGTACAACTAGATTTTTTAGCATTTTGCATTTTCAGGCCATTGATGTGGCATCATGTAGCAAAGTGCCCTGCACATGTATAATGGGGAAGGTTTGTAACCTGACTTTTGGTCTACATAATCAAGGAGTGGCTTGCAGATAAGTTGAAAACACATGTGCTTGGGTACAACAATTTATCCACAGACATCTGGGTTTGTAGGACCAAAATGGAGACAGTGTTATAAATTCCCATTGGGCAACGTGTTGAGTGCCTTATACAGGTATTTGCAAATCTCTGGGCCTCTCCAACGTACAAGGGACTAATGGTATCTACTGACGCCATTAGAGTATGTAATTGTAAGGAGTGCCATACATTTGTTGTGATTTCCCTGGGGCTTTCTGATTCATTGTGTTTTGAATTTTAGGGACCTATCTCCCTGTCAATTTGTACATGATGTCTACAGTATCTATTTCCATGCCAAACTTGTGGGATATGAGATCAACATTGGTACTACCATCATGACTCCATTGGGACAACTTTCAATTGGTGAAGTGTTCATTGTTGATATGTTTCAGTTTGACATGAGTAATTCCATGTCACCTTCTCCAGACTACTTTACGGTTCTCAGCAACATGGCATGTCCTGGGAGCATCTTTTTACAGCGTTGTGTTATTCTGTATGTGACCAATAAATGTCTGCATGACCTTGTGTGGGGTTTGTGAGAATGAAGGTGGCATTGGCCTACTATTGAATGACAACAGGTAACTGAGGCATGCTCTCTGAGGCAAAGTATTGAAGGTGATGAGGTATCCTACTTGTTCAATGGTTACTGTGATTGCACAACTTCAGCCATGCAATTGTAGTTGTCTGAGATCCGGATTTTCCTATGGGC
Organism: Pleurodeles waltl; assembly: GCF_031143425.1. Taxonomy (NCBI): domain Eukaryota; kingdom Metazoa; phylum Chordata; class Amphibia; order Caudata; family Salamandridae; genus Pleurodeles; species Pleurodeles waltl. Next base: position 373,749,511 of record NC_090451.1, read on the forward strand.
AACTGTTGACAGTTCAGATGACATACATGCATAAGGTATGGAACATGTAGGGGTCACTCAGGTAGAGTTTGTTGCTGGAGCCTATTTGATATCATAGTAATGTTTGCTATTCAGAGCTGTTGTTCAAGTGTGATCAGGAATACTTAGTGACCCTTTTTCTCTTTGTATTTTCAGCATCAGCCCAGAAAAGCAAATGGGATAGGACACAACTAAGTGGGGAAGCATCTGCTCTGGTCAAGACACCACCGACACAGAGGGACCCAGTGGCCCAGAGGGGAAGAGAGCGTTAAGAAGGAGACTAGATCTACAGCCTCAATATCGTATTCAATCTCCAGTGGCCACTCCCTAGTGATGGCAGACCCATAAGCTGTTCTCCTGTACATCTTTGTCTGCCACCCCCAGTTCTATCTCCACCCTCCCTGTTGCTCCCTACCCAGTTGGCTGTATCTGCTCACCCAAGAGGGTGGGTGTCTCCTTTGCTGCAGGCACCTCAGCCCCAGTCCCTGTCACCTCTGCTGCCCTGAGTAAGGAGGCTGTTGACCTCCTGAGAAATACCTCTGTGGGTCAGACTGCCTTTGTGAATGCCATCAAGGGGTTGGCCAGCCACCTTAAGTAGACCAATGCTTTCCTGGAAGGCATTCATAGTTCCATGTCTGGCTTACAGAGATATTTTCAGGCTCTGGCATCCTTACTGACGGCACCCCGTCACCCTCCCCGACATTCCACACTTCCTCCTTCTCCCTCTTACCAGTCCAAATCCCCCATTCCCATACCTATCCCAAATACACAGACACATTCACACGCACCTACATCAGCACACACAAGCAGCACATATAAACACAAACAGCACAAGACAGATTGGCATGCAGGCACTCTACATACACCCACACACACTACATCAGGCACCATTTTAGAAGATACCCTCACCGACCCACACACTACATCAAGCATACCCACAGGGACGACTACAACAGGCAGTGACACATCCACCACACCTCGATGCCCAGAGACACCACCCCAACAGATACACAGACATCCACCACATCCATCATACTTGCAGACACCACCCCAACAGACATCCACCACTCCATCATACCTGCAACACCATCCCAACAGACTCACAAACACCTACCACACCCATCATACCTGCAGACATCACCCCAACAGAGACACAAGCATCCAGCACTGCCACTATACCTGCAGACACCACCCCAACAGACACACAGAACTCCAAGCCTGAAACTCCCCTTTTTTTACATATAAGACACCCCAAAGTTATGCCCTAGGTAACCCAGAGGGCAGAGTGCTGTGTAGGCAAACGGCAGGACATGGACCTGTTTAGTTCAACTTGGCATTTAAAAGTCTTGCCAAGCCTCAAGCTCCCCTTTTTATACACATAAGTCACCTCTAATGTGTGCCCTAGGTAACCCCTAGAGCAGGGTGCTGTGTGGGTAAAAGGCAGGACATGTACCTGTGTAGTTTACATGTCCTGGTAGTGTAAAACTCCTAAATTCGTTTTTACACTGCTGTGAGGCCTGCTCCTTTCATAGGCTAACATTGGGGCTGCCCTCATACATTGTTTGAGTGGTAGCTGCTGATCTGAGAGGAGTAGGAAGGTCATATTTAGTATGGCAAGAATAGTGATACAAAAGCCTGCTGACTGGTGAATTTTGATTTAATATTACTATTTTAGAAATGCCACTTTTAGAAAGTGAGCATTTCTCTGCACTTAAATAGTTCTGTGCCTTACAATCCACATCTGGCTGGGTTTAATTGACAACTCCCTTAGCATGCACTCAGACACACCCCAAACACAGTATACTCACTTGCATACATCTGCATTTTGAATGGGTCTTCCTGTGCTGGGAGGGTGGAGGGCCTGCCACTTGCATGTCAAAGGACAGTAGCCTGCCCTCACACAAAGGACTCCACACCCCCTACTGGGACCCTGGCAGACAGGATTGAACTGAAATTGGACCTTGTGCACTTCTAAGCCACTCTTTGAAGTCTCCCCCACTTCAAAGGCACATTTGGGTATTTAATCAAGACCTCTCCCCCTACCAACTCAGACACTTCCTGGAGAAGAGAACCTGAACCAGAACCTTTATCCTGCCAAGAAGACCTGCCTGGCTGCTCAAAGGACTCACCTGTCTGCTTTCTGTGAAGGACTGCTGCCTTGCTGTTGCCCTGCTGCCTTGCTGCTCTCTGGTTGTGGTGAAGAAGTGCTCTCCAAGGGCTTGGATAGAGCTTGCCTCCTGTAACCTGAAGTCTGTGACCAAAACGACTTCATCTCTACAAGAAGGACTCCTTGTGAGGCGAAATTCAATGCACAGCCTGCCAGAAATGACGCACAGCCTGCCCCGTGGCGAAAGTTTCACTGCACGCCGAACCGGAACGACGCAGCCTGACTTTGTGTCGAGAAGATCAACGCAGCGCCAGCGTAGCAACCGGAAATTGGACAAATGGCCCATCAGATCGACGCACAGCCAAGCCGGAATAACGCTGCCTGACTTCCAGAGAGAAATCGACGCAGCACCTGCCATGCAGTAGAAACTTTGATGCAACCACCACCGAATCGACGCAGCTCATGTGACTTCATCCTGCCAGCCCAGGAAATCCACAAATCATCGCCCGGCCGTCCAATAACCCTGCAACCCGAAGAGGATCCACGACTGAGCTCCAGACACCGATGCACAGCCGTCCCTGCTAGAAAACTAAATGACGCATCGCTGTGTGCAGTCCGAGAAATTGACGCACACCCCTTTGTTTCGACGCATCTCCTTCTCTGCGGTTCTTTGCAGAGATTTTGCATGTGAACCAGGTACTTTGTGCTTGAAAGAGAATTTGTTTGCTTTTAAAAGACTTGAGACACTTTATATCACTTTTACAGTGATATCTGAGCATATACTTATTGCATTTTAATCGTTTTGACCTGCATCTTATCAGATAAAATTATATATTTTTCTAAACACTGTGTGGTGTATTTTTGTGGTGCTATATGGTTATATGGTGTTATTGTATGATTTATTGCACAAATACTTTACACATTGCCTTCTAAGTTAAGCCTGACTGATAAGAGCCAAGCTACCAGAGGGTAAGCACAGGATCATTTGGATTGTGTGTGACTTACCCTTACTAGAGTGAGGGTCCTTGCTTGGACATGGGGTAACCTGACTGCTAACCAAAGACCCCATTTCTAACAGTAAGTGTTTCTCCTTGTGTGATCCAATGTCAGCATGCATGGTTTTAGACCTGTCCCCCTGGTATGGATTGTAGATTTGTCTCATGTGTGGCAGCTTGAGTTTTCTTTGTGGAGACATAGAGGGTGTTCAATTGTTCTACCTTTGTTTGCATTTGACTGTGCATGTGTCCATTTTGCAGTGTGTAGCTTGCTGCTACATCATCTAAAAGTATTTCTCATGCTGTTGCTGTCATATTTGCTTTCTTCACTTGCACTTCCACATTATGTAGATGGGCATCTCACTTGGATCTAGTATTATTTGCCCCTGGGATACATGCAGGCCAGTTTCTGTGCAAATGTTGTTTTAGGAGCGTTTGCAAGGTGATATGTGCCCCAGTGCAGCATCCTTCCCTGAGTGCCCCTGATGTCGCCATCCCTACTGTGCAGGTATTGTTTGCATATTGAGCTTTGGATATTTGTCTCTCAGACTAATGTACATCCCATTGTCCTTCCATTGTGTTGCATTGTGGCTAATGTGTAGGTCCATACCAGGGATGTTTAATGGGAGTGGTGTTTGTGTTGCATGACATATCCATACTTATGTGTGTTGAATCTGATGATATTCCAGGGCATGTGTGCAATGTGAATGTGTCAATTGTATTGGTAGATGTGATGTTGCTGTGTTGTTGGTGTTGTGTGACACAATGTTCTGTTCACTTCACTGTCCCTGTGTCTAAGCTATGCAGACGTGTGTTTTGTGTAGTGTTAATGTGCAGTGTGAGTGACGTGCCCAAAGGGGACATTTAATGGCTGTGAATGTGTCCTTCTTTCTGAATGACTGAATGTGTACACAATGACAAGTCTACTTGATGCTTGTAGAGTGACCTCCAGATCATGTGGATGATGGTGTGACAATCTGTTGCCAAGGTTAATGACTCAGGTAGGTGTGTATACTTACTGTTGGGTGTGTCCACAGTAGCATGGATTTTGTGCACCTTCGATGAGCAGCAGCAGTGGCAGGACATGTGTGATGGGCTCCATGGCGGCACCAGATATGTAATGCTGCCTGCAGATGAGTTGCTCCCTCTATAACCTCTTTTTCTGCCTGCTGAAACATCGTGATTGGACTAACACAGTCAAATTGGTGATGTGCAGCCTCATGATGTGTCTAATAGAAACACTGGCTCCGCCAGCCTGTTTATCCTGCCTCGTCACTGCGGCAGTCTGTGCTGCCTGGCAGTGCTGGCAGGGCAGCTGCGTTCTTTGCTCCATAGGTCTGCATGTCTCGTAATACAGTGGCCGACTGCTGAGCTGATGACAGTTGGACCGCCACCCTTGCCATGGTGGCGCACAGACTGCCAAACTCATAATGAAGCCTAAGTCAGGAGATAATATTTTTCACCGGTTTGAGGCATCCAACTTCTGATCAACTGCAGTCACCCTGGTCAACTGGGAGCAGTGGCTTCTGATTGGAGCTTTACTTCCTTATTGCCATTTTTTACCTAAAAAATAGAAATTCATTTTTCCCACTCCCCCTATTTCATTTTAGTAAATTTGGTGTCAGTTTTGCTATTAAAGTTTTTTCTGTTCTGAAAAATTGGTTGTGGTATATGTACTTTGTTGGGTTTGAACTCTTTAATTGTTTTGGTACTCCTAAATCCTGTATTCTCTTTTCCTTAAACTAAGCCTGTATGTTCTATTCCAAAACTACCAAGGGGTTCGTGCAGGTTTAGTTATTTAACTTGTGGGTTGGATCTTGCAGGATCTTGGAACTAATACTTGAAAACACTGACATTCTCCCCCACTTAATAAACCATTTTCTTATTTGCACAATTTGAAAACTATTTTAAAAAGTCTTTACATTTAGGCCAACACTTCTTTTGACAATATTTACCAGATTTACAAAAAAACTCCGGAATTAGCAGCTACATGTTGATGACATTGCATGCACAAAAATCAGCAAATTTAGGTAATTCATAAGGATTTCCAGGAGTATACCTAGAAACCAGTGATCTTTGCAGGTTGAGAACATTAATGAATTCTGAAATATAGACATACTTCTCAGTTTATTTAGTAGTTTGTAAAGCATCATTAAATGACTTCAGAGCACTGGGTGTGGCTATACAGTTACGTAGAAAGGGAAGTAGGGAATAATGGACCCTGTTCTGATGGATGGTTGATGAGAGTAATCTTCTATTGCGTCTCCTGATTTTGTGAATTTTCCAGTTGTAAGCAAGTCCAAAATCTTCAGTTTTAAAAAGGTTCCTGAGTGCTTATGATTGGCTTTAGGACTGTTTGTGGTTCAGAACATTTCAAATTCTAGGTCCTGGGGCTCCTGAGACCTGCATCCATGTTTCACTCTCTCCAATGTCTAATGATTGCTCAAGCAAGTAGATGCAGAATGGAGTTTTCTGGAAAAAGCATAATGAGGTGCTACACCTATCCAGTATGATAGTCTCCTTATGCTTTACAATCAGTGTAGATAAATGTAATTTTGGCATCAACTGGGAGCCAGTGAAGAGCAGTTAGTGCAGGTTTGATGTGGTCATGCCTCCAGAGATTGATGTAAAATCCAGGAGCTCGGTTCTGCAGCCTTTATAGCCGGCTAATATATTTCTTGGGGAGACCAGAAAACATGATGCTACAATAAACCATGGCCGAACCTCTTGAGCTCCAGATTGGTACTATTAACTAAAGCATTGAGCTGAGGAATCAAAAGAAACTGGGATTGTGAGGAGGCATCTATGTTGTATAATTCTACACAGCGTACAATTACTTGTGGGAAAATAAATACTCATATAAGCAATCGAACTTGTTTCCTTTGTTAGTTCCACAGGAAAAAAAAATTCCTGTCCAGAAACTCTTTTACCTGCACCCTCATTGATTTTGAGGATGCTCTGTTCCTAGATTCAATTTCAAAAGGGATCTACTCCACCCGACAACTGCATAGCTCTAAGCATTTCCATCATGGTGATGGTCAGTAATAACGTTTCTGAAAATATAACACGCTCTGTTGATTTTGTGGATGTTCCTAAATTTATCATGGTCGTCGTTGCTCTCAATAGTAATTTTAATTGTATTGGACCTCGGGCATTCTTCTTTGCCTTCGCAATCCCGATAACCTTGCATTTACCTCATGAGTGGCTTACACATGACCTCAACTTCTTGGCACTTGCTACTCACTCTAGATCATTTCCACCCTCCCTTATCATTCTAAACTCCTTCGTTTTGGAGGATTTTCTCAGTTCTGATATCACCTCCAGAACCAAACTTACCTGCAGCCTCGTTTGAATTTCCTGCCTTACCGGACTCCCACATTGTGAGTATTTTTGCCCTTTAAGCGCCCTCTTTTCCTTTACGTCAGTATAGCCTGTCTCCTAAGCTTGTCCTAGTTTTTTGCCATCTTCGATTTACTCGTGCGTTTTTTTTTACTTGTGTGACATAGTCTGGGTACCTTCATAAGAGTTTTCACTCTAATTATCTGCGTTCCCATGACAAACTTTTTCACTATTTCTCTTTTGTTATTCTTTGGCGTCTTTCCCTATAATGCCCAGATACCTCTCTGACATGACCTTACTAATTTATTTACATATAATTATTGAAAAAACGGTTTAATTTCTGTCTTTTTCATTTTATTCAGCGTCTATCGCTGTCTGCAGTGATATTACCTTTGGTCCTGATGATGACGCTTCTTGCTGTTCAGGGCTTAAAACGCTATCGAGTAGCAACATGGCAGAAAAAAGACTCTTTTATTGATAAGAGATCATTTCTCTTTGTGTCGAAAAACGAGACCTATTTTAATACGGCAATGAATTTACAAGTGCCACTATGCCACTTATGAATACCTTGCACTAATAAATCTAGCCATTTGTTTGTGTAGGTTGAACATAGATGTGCAATTAGGTTTGTGAATTGGGGCCTACACTATTTAAAATGTAATTTTAAAAAAAACTGATCCTTGCCTTTTTTTCTTTATATATTGTGAAGTTAGAAATAAGCAGATTGGTTTATAATTTAAAGTTTTCTTTGTTTTTTGATTTTGAGTTTATGAAAAATTGAAGAAATCCTTTTGACATTTGCTGTAAGTTTTGTGAAATGCAAAATGAATCCAAAGGTAAATGTCAGAGGAATGTTGTAATTTTGAATAGCAAGCAGTAAGAAAGAGTATTTTCAAAGACAAGTCAGACAAATGATACATTTTAGGCAGAGTGAAGAAATTAATGCATGTTAGAAATCGGGTCTCTAGTTGGCAGGGGTATGCATCCTGTCCAAGTAGAGACCACAATCCTAGTCAGAGTAAGTCACAATACAACCTAAATGACCCTGTGCTCACCCTTGGTAGCTGGCATAGAGCAGGCATGCTTAACTTAGAAGGCAATGTGTGAGGTATTTGTGCAATAACTCATACCATAACACAAAGAAAACACCACAAAAGACTCCACACCAGGTTACAAAAAATAGATTATCATTTCATAATCAAAACAAGACTAAGATGACAAAAATCCAATACGTATATCGTGAAATATGCAGTTTTAAAGATTTAGGTGAACATTGTTTTTTTAAAGATTTAGGTGAAAAAGGCGCATAGAAGCGCAAAGCGGACCGGGGCAAAGTCACAAGTTCAGGCTGATTGTGATGGAGCATGGGCTGGCCACAGGGACCCACTTGGGCCAACTGAACACAGTACCTTAAATACTGGTGCGGAGGCTAAGCTGTGTTGCTTTGTAAGGCTTCACGACGTCTGGGGTTGTTTCTGAGAAGCTGTGCAGTGAGGCTTTGGGAGGCTTGTCGTCACTTTGCGATGATCCTGGCGAGTAGTGTGGTGAGCCATTGCAGGGCTTGTGGTTGTTGTGCATTGGTTCAGAGGATTTGCGTTGCTTCACAGCAGTTTTGATGAACACCACAGAAAGTAGAGCTCCTTAGCCCTACTTCCTAGAGAGGGCAGACTAATATCTTGTGAAGTCCAGGAGCAGATGGTTCAAGTCTTTGATGTCCCTGAGACTTGGGAATAGGAGGCAAACTAACAAGCCCTTGGAGATCACATGTGGTGGGAAGGCAGAGTCCTTCCAGCAGAGACAGGGAACAGCAGGCAGCACAGGAACAAGCAGAACAGCAGTCCTTGCAGAAAAGCAGTTGAGTCCTTTGAGCAGCCCAGCAGTCCTGACAGAGTCCAGTTTTAAGTCCAGACGTGTCTGATTTATGGGGATCAGAGCCCCAGTGCTTATACCTAAATGTGCCTGTGAGGTAGGGGAGACTATAAACAGTGGTTTGGAAGTGAATCAGTTCCCCTTTCAGCCCTGTCCTGTCTGCCAGGAGATCTGTGCGGGCTATCAGTCCTTTGTGTGGAGTCAGGCCACTAGCCTTTGAAGTGTAAGTGAGAGCTCTTCCACCTTTCCTTCCCAGGAAAGCCTATAAATATGCAGATTAATGCAGACGCAGCTGAGTGTATTGTGTTTATGGCTACCTGGATGGAATGCACAAGGGGAGCTGCCACCCAGTACACACCAGATGTGGATTGGAAACAGGCTGTAAGGCACAGACAGCAGTAAGAGTAGAGAAATGCCTACTTTCTAAAAGTGGCATTTCTAAAATAGTAATGTTAAACCCAACTTTACCAGTAAGCAGGATTTCTACCTACTGTCCCAAACATACCAAACATGGGAATGCCATTCCTTTCAGATCCGAAAGTATCACTTAAAGTATATGAGGGAATTTCCAATGCTAACCTATGAGAGGAGCAGGACTCATAGTAGGGAAAAGCAAAATAGGCTGTTTGTCACTACTAGGACAAAGGTACATGTCCTACCTTTTACTTACATAGCACCCTTCCCTATTGGTTACCTAGGGCCTACCTTAGGGATGACATATAAGTAATAAAAGGGGAGTTTGTATCTTGGCTAGTAGTTTTAAATGCCAAGTCAAAGTGGCAGTGAAACTCCACACAGGCCTTGCAATGGCAGGCCTGAGTCATGGTTAAGGGACTTCTGTGGCTGGCACAATCAGTGCTGCAGTCCCACTAGCAGAATTTAATTTACAGGCCCAGGGCACATGTAGTGTACTTTACTAGGGACTTACAAGTAAAGTAAATATGCCAATTGGATAGGAGCCAATGTTAGCATGTTTTAGAGAGAGAGCACATGCACTTTAGCACTGGTTAGCAGAGGTAAAGTGCCCAGAGTCCCAAGGCCAACAACATCGAGGTCAGAAAAAGAGGATGAGGAAGGCAAAAAGTTTGAGGTGACCTGTCAGAGAGGGACATTTTCCAACAATTCAAGTCTGAATACAAAGCCTATTTTGGGCCTCAAAACCAGCAAATTTTGAAAATTAGACTGCATTCAGAGAGCATTTTGAGTTGGACAGGTCTTTCAGATTCACAATTTGCACCTTGTGACTATAGATTGATTTACAGTTTGGCATACAGGTTACTCTATCACAAATGTGACAGAGTTCCTGTGTGTCTCATCATACGTGCATTGTGCCATATGGCACTTGTAATAAGGTGGACAGGATATCTGTCACATTTGTGATGAAGTACCCATTGCCAAACCCTAAATCAGGTCTTTAAGGTGAAGGGGATATGAAAGAAAGGATCCCTCTTCTTTCTTAATCACAATGCCATGCGTAAATGGTTTGGGATTTCAATTGCTGTTGCAACCATTTACAGGATTCCAACCTGTAAAACTAGGAGGTATCATTCTGCAAAGTGGATACTTACTTGACGCACAACTTCAGCTCTGTGAATCAAAACTGGTGACCTTGGGTGGAGCAAATAATGGTCCAGGGAATCACTGCATGCTCTCACCAATGTCTATTTGCAAGATGCTGCATTGTTTTTACATGGCGTATCCTGTGCCTTTTGTGGAGCAGGGTCTGTCATATTGTCATTGCTAGAATCTTGGCAAAATGCACACTGAAATGCAGGGGTGGAGAACTAGCAAGCCTTAGGATCTTGTTCATCCCAATCCAAATGACAATAAAAGCACAAAGTTATGTTTTATATTTCTTGTCATTACGTTTTTGGTATGACACAGGAGAGATAGCACTGTTTGATGTGATCTCTATGTCTTTTATTTAGTTATAAGGCTACTTATTATCCATGATCATCAATTTTAAAATGCACAAGAAAAAAACCTGAAAGTCAAAGAGGGGAATTGAAAGACCCCGGCTGAAGAGGATTAAGAGGGATGTCTTCCTGCTTCATTTGTTCATATTATTAATGCAGTTGGACAAGGGGGGCAGCATGTGATCTCATGTGCCAACTCCAATATTTCTTTTACATGAGTCATGACCTGAGGTTTTTGCAATTATCTATGTAAAATCTGAAATTCACCATTATCTAATGCTGCTCTTCAATATATCAATGACAAAAAGACTTTTAACATTGCATGAAGATGTAACTTTTGCTGCTCTTTTTGGTTAGCTTTAGGAGAATTCCTAAATACCCCACTCCTTCCCTAGACTATTTTTATTCCATTTGTTTAAATGAGCAGGAGAACAATTTTGGGATTGTGAAAGTATCTCCAATTTTACGCCAGTTTTGACCTGAGATTGCACCATGCTCTTCCATTCATTTTAGCAAATAGAAACCAACCCTGTCTTGGTTGCTAATTCTGGGCATCATATCAACTGCATATTACAGTGTTTTAAATTAATATTTATATGTTTAAACCCTTAGAGATGAGGGCCTTGTCAAATTCTTATTAGTAATGGTTCTAAAGCAAAAATGTGTCTCTTTGAAGATAGAAAGAATTGGATATCTTATTAGTGATTAGCCTGGCAATGGCACAGGGATTACGTTAAGAATTACTTGATCGAAATCGGTCACAAAGCTAAATTTACAAAGTAAAAATTCCAAATAATGCTAGTTAACTCTGATGTTTTCCAAGCCAAAGAGATCAGTGCAGTAAGGATGGAATCATCTTTTTGGAAAGCAGCAATATTAACAAGCTACTGAATATTGTCACTATCATGTCTCCCACTCCTAATGGATGCTGTGTTCATGGTGAGAGAAGGGTTAGATAATAAGTTGTTGATCAGATCAGAAAACGACTGGGGGTTTCTTTACCTTCTCTGTCAAACAGAGGTCCTAATTACAAGTCTGGCGGTCCTTGGACCCCCAGACTCACGGTGGTGGTCAGACCGCCTCCAATGGGGTGGTCCGACAGCCACAATAAGACTGTGGCAAAAGTGCCACGGTCCGACCGCCAGCACCTACACTTTTCCACCATCCGACGGCTTGGCGGTGCTGGCAGTCGTAATCCGCCAGGGTAGCACAGTAAGCAGCGCTGACCTAGGGATTACAAGTCTGGTGTCTGCCAGCTTTTGCATAGCAGTTCCACTACCATCCAAAGGCTGGTGGAGATGGGGTGCCGGGGGCCAATGGGGCCCCTGCACTGCCCATGCACTTGGCATGGGCAGTGGTGGGGCCCCATAGGGAAGCCCCGTCGTGCTTTTCACTGCCTGAATTACAGGCAGTGAAAAATGCGACGGGTGCTGTCACATCCGACACACCACAACATTGCCACCAGCTCAGTTGAGCCTGTGTCAATGTTGTGTGTACTTTCCCTGTGAGCCAGCGAGAAACTCATATTAATGCCAGTGGGTGGAAAACCAAACTGGCGGTCTTCCGACCCAAAGAGTTTGGTAGGCATCAGAACTCATAATAAGGACCTGAATGTCTAAACTAGGAGAATGTTTTGGTGATGTATTAGTCCCCCAATGTAAGAAGGCTGCTGCATGCCTACTGCTCACTAGGAAAGCTTGTATGAAGGCTGGTGGAGCTTGCTGGGGAGCCAAAGTGAGGAATATCAAAAGTAGAGAATGAGCTTTATGAGAGCCATGCTTGATACACTGCATGCACAACCATTGACCATATTCATAAATCAAGTGAGTGATGGTACCTGAATTTTATTGCCTAGTACTTCCATCTTCCTAGGTTTAATCAAGGCCACAAAACCAAGGCACCATCTTTTGTGGGACCTAGAAACCCTAAGAATGACCAATAGTGATTAAGAAAAGGGAAATTTAAAAGGAAAAGGGTTGGCCATTGGCTTATCTCTTCTTAACAATGTCATTCATAGATACATCCCCTTTAAAAACAAATATTTATAGGAAAAGCTTTGGGAACCAAAGTTCTCAGTCCTGATTCACCAGCTTTTTCTATGAGTAAGATTGTCTTACTGGTATGTCAGATTATTGTTGTAAGAAAAATTATCTGACATAAATATCCTGTCCTACATATCATTAAAAAAAATATCATCCCATTGGGTGTAGGTTTTCTATTATTAAATCCAATGGGGCAGTATTTGTGTAAACAGTATCTATGATGCAATGTTTATGTTAGACGCTATTCTAACTATTGCCCTTTTTTTTGCATCTGAATTTCATGTCCTAGTCTGATTACTGAAGCATCTATCTCTTGCATTTAGTTCTAGACTTCAATGGGACTTACTTATGTGTTTCCAGGAGCAAGATATCATTACCCAAGGAAATAAGGGTTGATGCCAAATTCTCAAAGCAAGACCATACGCTTGCATCTGCAAGTCTACAACCTTGCATGGGGGTTGATTTTCTAGTTTTCAAATGGTAGAGGTTTATAGACTATAGATGGAAAACCGTACCATTTCCAGTTTTCCTGTTGCACTTGAGGAAACATTGATATGTTTTCTGAAGCATTTCCATAATACAGTCTAAGCTGTGAGATCTCTAGACATGCGCAGACTTAAAATACCAACTTGAGATGGAGAACCTGTAGGTCTGTAAATCATGAACCACATATGCATGAGTGATCTGGCAATGGTTAATCCTGTGAGACTCACATGAGCACTTGTCATTAGTAGCTCCCAAACCTCTTTTCACTATGAACAGCCACTCTCAAGAATACACACTAAAAATATGTTTCTGTATTTTGTTAAAATCAAAATCATATCGTAGTGCATACTAAATGTATAGTTGAAACTATAAAAAGAAACAGAATAGTGGCAACAATAGCAGCTAATAAATAGAATATAAGCAATAATTCCAACATTCTAGTGGTATTTTAGAATTTGTCTGAGTGTGTGAGTCCATTCCCTCCCTTCTTTCCTTGAACTAAGCTATCTTATCACCTAAAGGAGCCTGTACAGATTTCTTAGATGGCCTTTCCTTTCATCTACTATCTTAATGGAAAAACAGAAGCACATTTCCATATGAAGAAAGCTGATGTCATTCGCTCTGCATGCAACAGCTACAGTGTCACAGCAAGCTTGGATTTTGAAAAGGTGTTTACAGCTTCTGCCTATGCAAATACATTTTTTCAGCACCCTCAAAGTGTGAAGACTCTCCTCTCCGACACTTGTCTATATTCAACATAAATACACTTCCCAGATTATTATAAAAAGAACAGGCTCCTTATTGAATGTCATAAAGAACATCAGCATGATAATTTTGTGTCAAGAAAAAAAAAAAACATGTACCTTCACCTCATTCTGCATCAATAAAACATTAATGATAGTTCAAATAACATACATAAACAATTGCTGAACTATCAAATCAAACTGAAATAAACATTACACAATATATGTGTACTAACAATACTAAACGCATTATGCATTTATCATTGATTTTTTTTTAACTTTAATGAATCTAGGAAAAGCAATGGAGGTATATAAGCAGAAAATGAGAAATTGCATAAACATTTTGAAAATTCTTGGCTATGTCTGTAAATTGGATTTTCTTCTAATGTATTTACATGTAGCATAAAAATACACTTGCTGAAATGGATACTCATTTGTGCAATAGCACAATTTATTTCTCCCCATGGAGAAAGATGTTCTTCTCTACCTCCACAACGTTAGGTTGTGCTCTAGTCCTGTTTTGACTCTGGAAATTGTGATATTGGAATATTTGTAAAGTTGGAAGGGATGCAGGAGATTTTTGTTTGTAATCATTCTTTATTATTGTATAACACAAATTGTTCAAAACAATAGACCAGGCTATAATGTACATAGGTATAATAAATGTAAGAAACATAACATTTTTCACAACAACTGTATACATAAGTGCCTGATAATAAGATAAAAACAAAAGCAAATGTAGGTGGCACAGCACATAATGAGGAAGGATAGTCAAACCTAACGCGGACAATAGAGTGCTACCAATAAAGAGTAGCGAACAAGGAGTAAGTAGCAAATAATAATGAGCAAAGAGCAGAAAATCCATCATAAACAGAATTCCCAACCCCTCCTACCCAGACCATCACATCCTCCATGGTCAATCAGCCAGTCCATCAGAACACTGGTTCGTGTTTTGTGGAAACAATCCATCATTCTTAAATCGGTCCTTCCCGTTAAGTCATGCTCACGCTGATGGGGTAAAAAACCACATTAAGATGACTATACTAAGTAAGCACTCAACAGTCATTTATCTTCAAGGGATAGGGGTTAATGTTAATTTAATCTTTTGAAAGGATTCTATGTGCATTCAAACTGGGTAAGTTTGTCCTAAATTTTCTGTATATGCCTCTCATAGTTCAGTCATCAGATGCCAGGGGTCTGAGGATACTTATATTTTTTGAAGCACAAAAACATTGAAGGTAGACCATGCCTTGGAACATCCAGTTCCAACCACTGTATCCGGTTAGTTCCATTGTGAGTTAATATTAGTCATGATCAAATTGTTTTACAGTGGCAAAGTCATCTTTTGTGGATTATTTGCCATCACAATCAAGTCAAGTCATGAGAATGTGTAAGTCAACCATGTAATAGCTGAATTAAGCATTGATTGAATCACCAAATGTGCTTTTGTAGCTAAGCATGTTTTATTGAAGTTGTGAATGTTGACAAAAAATATCAAACAACCAAAATATTAGGGTCAAAATATTGACTACTAAAATACTGTGAACTCTGTGCTAATATTTAAAATATGAATAATCACATGATGGATGAAAGACTCCCGTTTTACACTACATTAGAGAAGGAGGGGCCAGAAGGGGAAGGTAGAATGGATATTTCCTCTCCCATCGATAGGCAGTCTGTTTTACACTAAGATACCACAGCAATCCCAGCAGCGCCCCTATTAGTAAGTAATACTTAATTGTTCTTAATGCAGAAAACCTTACAGGCCATTTGTGAGGTATTGACGGTGAATAATGATCTAGGTAAATCATATAAAAACCAGCTACTGGGTATTAGGGAAAAATTGAAACAAATAAACACCTGTATGCTGGTACTGGTGCGACCAGTGCCAGAGAAAAGAGACCAGGAGGTGGGTAAGTCTGTAGAAAGTAGTGAAGGATAGCCCATAGATACAACGAAGATAATGGATCTGTCTTCGGAAAATATCTCTAAACAGCCTATGTTGGTGATAAAAAGAGGTAGAGGTTGGGGAATAAGGGGTTATTTACCCTATTTCAATATAATAAGAAGTAAACAGAGGAATATCAAAAGGAAAAGGCCCATGAAAAGAGGGATGAGGATAGAACAGTATAAGAAATTAAGAACATCCCCCCGACAGAGGCATGAAGTGGGCATCCCCAATAGAAGAAGGGCCACTCAAATGTGACCCAGAGTAGTAGATATAGAACACACACAGTTAATAAAGGTGAAAAGTTACTCCCAAAGACTCAAAAGGAAGAAAAGTAGAGAAAATAAGGAAGTTACTGGCATCAAAAGGATGGTAATTAGGGGACTTTATGTGGGGTAGAAAGATTAGAACAACAGGAGAAGGGTGGTCCCTTACAACTCTCTAGGGATAAAGGAAATACGAGGAAGATGGAGTGCTATAATGGAAGTGAGAGTTTGTGGATATACCTGGAACCCTGGGGAGGGGAGATTGGGAGGAAGGGACTGAGGAAGCTTAAGCCCTTGAATCGCTTGTGCCTATTGGAAGTTATGGGTAAATACCCCAGCGGGATTGGGTCAGAGGATTTAAGGCAAGTAGGGTTTACAACAAACCTTGTAGGGAAAAAGGTGACAAAGGCCCTTTTCTATTCAGGATGTGTTAGACATTTGGTATTTAGGGCAGAGAAGGAATTAGAGAAGGAGGGCATAAGACTGGTTCAAGCGAGGGAATTGGAGAATGTAGAGAGAAATTATAGAGACCTCAACTGCCATGCAGCGCTGCTATCAGATCAGGTACAATATAGGCTAGTAGGGAAGCTAAGTGTGACCATAGCAGCCGACTCTAAAAGCATAATGTTGAGGAATCGTTTTGGGCTCCTTTCAAATCTCCTTGATGATTATAGTGGGGGAGTTTCGTGAGTTAGACTAGGGATTTGCCACTTTGCACAGCCTCCAGGTTTTCTCCTGGAAACTAGGAGGATATCAGAAACATTTAAAACAAAAGTCCTTTAAAGTGAAGTTGGAAATGTATGAGATAGTGTGTTTCCAGGAAACTTGGCTGTCCAAAGAATCTGGACCAGTAAATGGCTTCTTGAGACTCTTTAAGGGTGGCACCCGTTTAGGCCCAAGACGACCCTCAGATGGCCTAATTACTTTGACCTCAAGTAGAATAGCCAACAAAGATTAAAACAAAAAGTCGCTGGCTATTAGCAGGTTGGGTAGACCTTTATAATGATATTGGAGGGTCGAGGCAGCTCACTGTAATTAATGTATATATCCAGCCGGGGATAACAGCTGATTATAACTCCCAGCTGGGTCTATTTGAGGAAGATTTGGAGGCAAGATGTATAAATAAAGCAGAGCAGTTGGTATTGATCTTAGAAGATTTTAATGATAAATTAGATCCGACAATGGGTGATAAAGTGCACAAAGAGCTGTTGACCATTGCACATGTGCTGCAAGCTATTTTCCTTAGATCGGAGGGTACGGCACGGGATAGAGCCTTAGTAAGAATGTTATGCTCTGTAGGATTGTTTTGCGTCAATGGACATACAAACACAGACCGCCCAGCAAAGCAGACCTTTCGGATAGGTAAGCAGGTTTGCCCCATTGATTAAGCCTTTGTAAATGTTTGGCATTTCAAGGAAGTGGATGGATTCGAAGTTGTGCACCTAGAGGGTAGTGATCACTGGCCCTTACAGTGAACACTCAGGGAAAGGGAATAAAGGCTTAAGAGAAAGAGTAGTTGCACTGCAAATGGAATACCCTTGTCGGGTAACTACCCGTATCACAGAGAATTTCTTAAAAGTACTTAATGATCTGATGATAAATTATAGGGGCCTTAGCGTGACTGAAGCTCCTAATGATGTATTTATGGGATATGAAAGGGTGATTAAACAAGTAGTAGATTGCTTGAAAGTAAAATTAAAAATAACGCATATGAACAAAGCGCAGGGACAACTCAGAAGGGACCACAGAAATACATGGTATAATCAAGACTGTAGAATCCAGAAGTTTAATGTGCGAAAGTTGGAACGGGAATTTTGGAAAAAGCGCTCTAAGGGCTCAGAACAAAAGCTCTGCATTGCCAAGCAAGTCTATAAAAATATCTGAGAAAAAGGAAATGGGAAAACATAAATAGGAATTAGAAGTCATGTTAAAAGTGATAGGAACCCATAGCATTAGGAGTTTCTGGCAGTTGGTGAGAGAGGGGAAAGCCTCTGGGAATATGTGATGTTTGGTTGGAGAAGATGACTGGAATAAGCATTTGAGCAACTTATATGGAGGGAAGAATACTGGATTAGACCAGGAGAATAAAGTTGAGGTAGGTGGAGATACAAGGATATATTTTTCCCCTCAAAAGATCAAAGAAGTAATCACAGCGCTTATGCTAATTAAAGCCGCTGGCCCAGACAAGCTTCCAGCGATAATAAAAAAACATAATGTCGATTGGTAGGCAAGACATTTTTATGTTACCTTTTATAAACGTTTTGACTCCGGATGTTTCCCTGAGAGCTGAAAGGGTGCAATAATTAGGCTAATTTATAAGAAGGATGATCCGACACAACCAAAGCTTATTCGACGTGGGCAATTTTTTTTTCAAAAGCTACTGTTAGGCCAAATTAAGTCCTGGGTAGAGTTAAATAATTTAATTCCAGTAGAGCAAGGAGGCTTCAAAGAAAATCAATCTACAATAGACCACTGCTTTAGTCTTTGGGCTCTGGAAAAAAAAGTCAATAAAGGCACAAGGGCATTTATTTGGTTGTTTTGTGGATTCTTGAGACACTTTTGATCTGGTAGATCAGAAATTGTTGTGGGATATGTTGAGGTGACTCTGGGTAGATTCTGAACTACTTTTCCTCCTCCAGGGTCTACATATGCAAAGTTGGGCCCAAATGATTTGAGACACTAGTGGGTCACTATCAAAGAAGAACCCTATTAAGAATGGGCTGCAACAAGGTTGTGTTTTGGCCCCACTATTACTTGCTATATTTTTGTCAGACTTGCCAAACATATTAAAGGAGACTAGGGGTCTTTGCCCAAAAATGGATGGGACCCATATTTCATGTTGATTATATGTCGATGATTTGGTGATAGTTGATGCAACGGAGCTAGGATAAAAAAAAAAAAATGATGTTTTTTATAATTATTATCAAAGTAAAATGCCTATAGTAAATTTGGATAAAACGAAAATAATGGTGTTGGGAAAAAAGAAGAGGGCTTCTTCCTGGTATCTGGGAGGCGGCAAAGTAGAAATGTTTGATAAATATAAATATTTAGGTTTGAGGTTTGACTCGAAATTAAGATGGAAAGAGCATATTGAGTCACTAAAATCCACAGCATTAACATCAGTTTGGGGGACCGTCTCTTTGTCTGGTACTTTCCGCCTTTAATGCCATGGTGCATCCTCAATATCAATACGGGGTGGAAGTGTTAACTCTTGCTGTGAAGTTGAATTGGAATGCGGAAGAAAGTAAATGTGAAACATTCAGTCTATAAGGACAGAATGACGGTGTGGAGTTACCAGGGAATGCAAGTCGCATTGAAATTTTGGTTGAGGCCAACTCAAGAGGGCAATTTCAAAATCGCACGCTTATGTAAAAGGGAAATAAGGACAAGTGATCTGAACTGGGCCTTCCCAGAGAGGTCGGCTAGAGAAGATCTGCACACCTCTAGGTTTAGCAGCTAATCAGTGGCGCAGAGAACAAATCCCAAAGCAGGAGTGTGCGCAGTGGAAAATAAAAATGCTAGAGAAGAAGATTTAGGTTACTTGGAGGGGAAAATATCACCCCAGTTTATGGTACCTGGATGGAGAAATTAGGAAAATTTCCCTACATAGAGGCTTTGTCGAGCCCCAAGTTAAGGGATGCGGTGTTAAAATTCAGGGTCGGGTTGAACCCATGTTATATGGATCTGAAGACAAAAGCCATAATGTGGGATGGTTTGGGCTTATGTACATGTGGCCGCAAACAAAAATGTAGTGGCCTACATATTTTATTGGATTGTTTATGGTTCTTAGATGAATAGAAAAAGTTTTAAAAAACAATTTTTATGGAATATAATGTTATTAATCGGGATCAAGCTCCCAACCTATTGGTAGATATGTGAATTTTCAATGTGACATGTGCCTTAGGCCGATTTTTAAATGTAATACGAGGTTCCTTAATGGGGATTTTTGGAGCTTTGTGAGGGATGTGAGAAAAAGTATGTAATTAATTAAAGGCATTCAATAAGGATTACATTATTTTAACCATTGACTACATGACAAGGAATGAGTAAAAGTTAATTATAATGCACTTAGGGTTAGGTAGGTTCACACATCCCCGAAGAAAATATATATATTTAAAAGTAGTGGCACCTTGGGGATCTGTAAGAATGGTTTTTATATTGTATAATGCTGCCTTGTGTGATTAAATAAAATTAGGAGATGGTGATACTTTTACCTCATATTGTGAATATATATCGTATTTTAAGTGATGATGTAAATGTTAATTTAGTTCCAAGATTTTAAGTTATTGTTCGTATTTAACTGCTTTTAGATCAAATTGTTATATATGTTAAAGCTGTTCTCCATCTGAGTGACAAGGAAAAACCATTCATCCCCATGTTATTGGAACTTGATTTTAAAGTAAAGCACGTGTCACTTTATCTAGATCTGTCCAACATATTCAAACCCTAGATCGATGTTTTTTGTATTTTTACTGGGTCTGGTTGGCTTTATATCAAGAGGGCATTACAATCCAGAATCGATATGAACTGAGAACAATTATGAGGTTGTAAATTATTTTTTCGATTATTTTTATATGTTATGCATTATTATATTATGTATTTATGAATTATGCTTTTAAGGCATTTTATGCTGAATAAATAATTTATTGACTGAACTGAACTGAATAAAAATAATAAAAATATTGATTTCAAAAGATAATCCTACAAAAATATATAAGATATGAAATGCACATTACTAACATATATAATATTGAGTTTTAAAATTAATACTAGAATTAACAAAACTATTGAAAATCAAAATATAGTGTGAACAAATTGAACGTTTTAATTAGGGAAGTTAAAACAATATTTAGAAAATTGCAATATTTTAAACAACATATTTACACAATTAATCTTAATTTCTTTTGTAATTGTTCTTCCCAATTATTCATTTCAGATGACAAGTAAAAATATTGCATTTCAGAACTATGCATTTTAATGTTTATAAATATAAAATAATAATTCTAAAGCAACAAAAACAACTTTTGTAATGATTTGTAAATCATAATAATACACTAGAGTATTTAAAAGTAAATACATATTTATAAAAACACTTTACTATATAATCAACTGATTGAAAAAAACAATACAAATCTAAAGTAAACATAAAACAAATTATAACAAATAATCATTCACTAAAATTATGAATAAAAATTCAGATCTGGCTGAGAACAAGCCAGTTTTGAACTGGATTAAATTGCTTAGGGATCCAAATGCTTTCACATATCTAAAAATGAAGGAAATTACAAGGTATTGTAGGATGCGAGGAAGCAGCTGGTTGGTACAAGTTAAAAAGTTGTTATTTTATCTAAATATGGGCTATCTTTGGACAGGTCCAAGCACAATTAGCCTGATGCACTGGAAATAGCAAAAGAACAACAACACTGCTAAATTAGGAACTTAGACGTGGTAGCATTTCAACAGTTTATTTTGCTCTAAGGATGAAAACAGGGCCTAAACATTGTTTGGATGTGTTCCAAACCTGAACCGAAATGTGGTGTAAATGTTTGAATTGGAGGTCTTTCTGACCAGAGCTTATCTTGTAAGATGTGCAATGCTCAACAAAAGGTGTCAAAACTGACATTGCATAGTTGTGGCAGAACGATGATATCATGCTCCTTTTGTTATTCTGTACCTAATTAATAAGAGCACACTGAAATTATTTGCTGATACTGCATGGGGATTTTGGGTCAAATTCAAGTAGTGGTGGTTTGGACACTTGCTATAGGACAAACCAGAGTGACATATTAAAATATGTAGCTTCTTATCTGTGGGCAGTATGGCCTCCAGTTGGAAACTTACTGGTAGCTAAGAAAAATAATTGTAATGATCACTAGCTGCTCTATTTTATTGATTATTTTAGAATGATGCAATTACACATCTTAGATTTTAAAAACAAGTAGCTTTAAAACAGGACAGCTGGTGTATTTTATTGACATTGGTTGAGTTTGATGCAATTATGTACTTGAAAGTTTATGAGCATTTGCACTTTAAGCACCCAAAGTTAATTAGCATAATGTCACTTGAGTCTTATTTTCTGCTGTGGAAGGTTCCATTACCATGGATAGAAGATAGAAATAATTGCTGCTACCCTGTTTAGCTGTTACATAAAATAAAAATTGTTGTGTGCCTAAAGATTAACTTCTGATGTTGCCATTATATAGCTGCTGCAAAGAGAAACATCTTCAGGCTCTATAACTTGTATAAGCACTAACACTTTATTACCATTGCATCATTGGAATGGTATCAGCACACACATTTTACCAACATTATAAAAATAGGGTCAATATTGTAACAAAATAATGCATGTTTATCCTGTCACTTGAGTTGTTTTAATATATAATCTTAGCTCTATTCAATGTATGCTGTGATTTTAATTGTAATTGTAAGGCAATTTGCAGAAACAACTAAGAATACTTCAATAAGAATACTTCAATAAATATAAATACAAAAAGGAACCATTACTTGTGGGAATTCCAGGTCCTATTCTACCTCCAGCTGAACAAAAATTGAGGAAAATGCGTTTATTTTAGAGGACTAGATTTACTGTTCTAATTGCAGTCCAACTAACAATGGGGAAAGCGTATGTATTTTCGGGGAGATATTTACTATTCTAACTCCAGCCCAACTAAAATTGGTGTGGGAGGAGGTTATTATTCAAAATCCAGTCTAACATTGTGGAAAGTGCATGTGTTTTGTGGGGAAGGATTTACAATGTTAACTCCAGTCCAACTAACACCAAAGAAATTCAGCTATGTAGGAGAATTACATTTAATATATTAATTCCAATTCACATAACATTTGATATTTTTATTATAGTATATATTTATTGAATTAGCATTCTTACTGCAGTCCAACTAACATCGGCAAAAAGTAAAAATGTTTAGGGGGGTAGATGTTATTCCAATTCTGCTCCAAATAAAATTATGGAAAGTAGATCTATTTTCCAGGTGTCAGATTAGCTATTGTGATCCATCAAACTAACATTCAATGCAGTTTATATAGTTAGGGATGTATTACTCTAACTGCAGTTCAACTGAATTTGTGTAGTGTGCACATGTACTTGAGTGGGTCAAGTTAACTATGTTAACTTCAATCTAGCTAACACTGGGGAAGTGCACAATTTTGTGGGGCATATTTAACATTCTAACTCCAGCCCTACAAACACTGAGGGGGTCATTATGAGTTCAGCGGACAGTTTTTACCGTCCGCCGAACTTCTGACAGGGAGATTGCCGCCACACAGGCTACCTCCTCGCCGGCCCTATTAAGAGTTTCCCGCTAGGCTAGCGGAAACCTCAGTTTCCACACACTAGCCTAGTGGGAAACAGGCTACAGCATTGTCTCTAGCTTGTAATTGAGCCATTGGCAATGATATAGCCTGCAGGGTACACCAGCACACTCGCAATTTCAGACAGTGAGCATTGCGAGGGTGCTGGCCCGGGGGGCCCCCTGCACCCATTTTCCTCAGACTTTTCCTGGCGGTTCTACCACCAGGAAAAGGCTGGCAGAGAATGAGGTCGTAATCTCCAGGGCAGTGCTTCTTGCAGCGCTGCCCTGGCGTATTAGGACAGCCACCAACCTCCAGACCACTGGGATCTCTCATCCTGGTGGAGCTGGTGGTTCCCTGACAACCCGATTGCCAGAGTCGTAATGTGGTGGTCAGACCGCGGCATTGGCTTTGGTCCAATCGCCATCTGCGAGTCCAGCGATCAATGACCACCCGACTCGTAATGAGGCCCTGAGTGCCTAATTACGACGTTTGCGGTCCCACCACAGGACCGTCAAAGCTGTGGAGAGGACGCCACCGCCATGGCGGTGACATTCTCTCAGAGTGTATTACAATGTTCCTGCTGGGATGACCGTTGGGAACATGATATTATGGGGAACCATGCTACAGTAATGGTCTTAGCTCCTTTAAGGGGAGCACTCCAGCACCGTTGAAATACGCACTGTCTGCAAAGTAGACAGTGTACATTCTGACACAGCTGGACAGGAGAGCTCCTGCATTGCCCATGCCATGGGCCTAGGCAGTGCAGGCCCCCTCTGTGGCCACCAGCACTGACTTTATGCCAGTCTTTCCATTGTGGGGTTCTTGCCATGGAAAGGCTGGTGAAAAGTGGGGTTGTCATCAGCCAGGCTGCACTGAGTTCAGCTCTGCCGTGGCTGGTTACAAGTCCAGCTGCTGTTACCATGTCAGGAACCATGTTCCCGGCGGGGACGGTGGACCCCTGGTGAGTCCGCCCACCAGGGTTGGAATGTGGCAGTCAGACGTCCACAATTGTTGCAGTCCGACTGTCACCGCAAGGCTGGTAGTCCTGGAACCGCCAGTCTCAAAATGAGGCCTTGAGTCCACGCATATAGTTGGTTTACTACTCTTTCTGCAGTCCAGCAAGGTGTAAGAGAATGCAGTTGCTGGGAACATATTTACTATTTTAACTATAGTTCAGCAAAAAATGGGGTTCTGTTTATGTAATTGAGGGGGATAATTACTATTATAACTATATTCCAACAAACATTGGGTACATGCATATAATTGGGGGGTCATATTTACTATTCTAAATCCAGTCCAGCAAACATTGGGATGCATACATATCAATGAAGTGTCACAATCAACAATAAAGGTTTGAGGACATTGTGGAAGCGATCAAGGCATACTCCTTACATAAGGTGCCAGGTCCTGATTCCATTCCTGGGGGATCTGTTTCAAACAGAACCTTTGATCTGGGCCCCTTACTTCCAGCTGCTTTTTCGCTCTCCATTGCAAGGTGGCCCCACACCTGTGTCATGGTGGACTGCTAAGATTGTTCCGATTTATAAAAAAGGCAGTAAAGATGATCCAAGGAATTATAGGCTGATTAATCTTACTGACTCCTCCCAAAAACACTTCTCTCATCTAGAGTGGGCCAAGGATATTTCAATCATCTCTGACATGCAGGAAGGATTTAGAAATAAGGTCAGTAGGGTGGATCAAATCCTTCACTTCTGTAACCTGTACTAAAAAGCTGTAATGCTTGACAAAGGCAACTTGTATGTGGTCTTTGTTGACCTAAAATCAGCCTTTAATTCTATTCCCACAGCCAAGTTGTGGGGACCCCTGAAACAGACTCTCCCTGCCAGTCTCTCGTTGATTTTATTTAGGTTATTTTAATTTGGTTGCATGCTCAAAACACTGCTAGTTTCAGATACATTAACAGTGGTGAGCTCTCAGATCCTTGTAACATTGAGACTGGCATCAACCAGGGCTGTGTGCTCCCCCGAACATTGTTCACGTTATATATTACTGAGCTAGCTCAAGCTCTTGACTTCCCTGGCAATGACACATCTATACTGGGACACCATAAAAACTCAATGCTGCTTTTTGCAGATTACATGCTTTTAATCTCTAAAACACTGCATGGCTTGGGAAGCAATGGTAAGTTGCTTTTTTGAGCTTCTGCAATGCCAGGGGCCTTGAGCGCAATGTTAATAAAACTAAATTTATGGTGTTTAACCCCTACAAAGCAACCAAGGCAAAAATCCTGGTGGAGGGCATGCCTCTTGAACCTGTGTACCTGGGGGTCTGTCTAACACAGGATGAATTAGACCACATACATTAGCAAGAGTGCACTGAAACCCCAGCAAGTATCGGGTGCTGTGTCTAAAATCCGTAAGAAAGCCTTTGCACGTTGTCTTTCTCCAGTGGTGGAGATTCACAATATTAGGCAAATATTTATACTTTTTTTGTGCCACATTTGTGTCATTTTTTTACGCAAAAGCGGCACAAACGTACAAAATATAATTGTATTTTGTAAGTTTGTGCTGAATTTCCATAAAAAAATGACGCAAATGTGGTGCAGAAAAAATATAAATATGGGCCTTAAAGTGAAAAGCTCAGCTGTGTATGGTGCGGAACGCTGGAGTTATGCTAAGGTTGATGATCTTTTCAAAGTAGTAAATACGTTTGTTTGGAGCCACCTCAACCTCCAGCAGAGTGCTCCAAATCTCAATCAACGTTTAGACATTGGCAATTACCCCATCAATCTTAGCATCATGTCCCGACCCATTATAAACTGGCATAGGGTATGGTCAATGGACAACCTGAAATCCTTTAGGGTTTCATTCAAGGCATGCTTAAAAACACCGGGCTGTAAGAAGATCCCTTGGCTTGCCTATATAAAGTCTATGTTTTATGAAATAGGATTGGTCTCCCTTTGGAAAACTTCAGACATAGCAAAGCTAGTTTATCGATCCCTGATAAAATATTATCTAAAGGAATACCTGCGTTTGATGGAGCTGCAATGTTTTAGGATGGGAAGCCTGACCAATTTCTAGATGTAAAGATCGCCCCTGTTTATGAAGTGTTCTTCGGTTCTCTCCCAGGAGGCATTTCATTACAGCTTTTCTTAAAATGGAGGTATGTGGTCGTGCCCGTGAACAGCTTTTGTGTAAATTGGGGTGCAAAGTACTGTAGCTCAGCCAAGTGCCCTTCTTGTAACCTAGCTGAAGAAACACTACATCACTTTGCTTTTTTCTTCTGTGCTTTCGCTAGGTCACATAAACATTGGCTAAAGCATGAGTGCAAGCTCTTGGGTTTCCAACAATAATAAAAGTTAATTTATTAAACAAATACTTATTTAAAGAATAGTATTAAAACCTTACTCTGGATATTCAAGATCTAATTCTAAGCATATTTGTAATTTCTAAGTAACTGTAAAATATAGCAATTTATTTAAGAATATTTTACATATTA
Source organism: Pleurodeles waltl (assembly GCF_031143425.1). Classification (NCBI taxonomy): domain Eukaryota; kingdom Metazoa; phylum Chordata; class Amphibia; order Caudata; family Salamandridae; genus Pleurodeles; species Pleurodeles waltl. Next base: position 373,776,010 of record NC_090451.1, read on the forward strand.
TTCATAGTAGGAAAAAAATTAATACCCAAATAGTTTTGTAATTAATATTTAAAACGTCTACACTATTGTAACAAAATCTATATAGTTCATCTTGATATTCACTACTTTTCTAATGTTGTACTCACAATATTTTGACCTTGACATTAACCACTGTCAATATTCTGGAATCGATATTCAGCAGCTGCACCTGATTTATTTTAAATGCTAGATATTCAGACGTAATGTAATTCATACATTAGCCTTGAGTAGAATACAACTGCTCACAGGAAGTGTTAAGGTATGGAAGCGATACAAATCATATTGAATGTTGAGTTTGCCTTTAAAATAGAATTAGAGTCACTCCTGTTTAGTGTTATTGTTTAGCAGTTCCTGTCATTTGATAGATAACCTAGAGTGATCCTGCAGGAGGAGGTAAATTCATTTGTAGACATACTTCCTGAAGTTCACATGTCCCGTATCCATTTGAGTTTGGATAGGTCATCATTCTGACCAATGCCAAGAAGAATGCTGCCTTTCTCTATAGGAAATATAGCCAGTTTTGTTTGGTATGGGTAAGACCAAAAGTTAATTGATGGAAGGATTTCAAACCACCAACAACATTAAGGGGGTCATTACAAGCTTGTACGACCCCCTTCTACGACATCCCCGCTGGGCCGGCGGGCGCAAACCAAGTTTACGCCCGCCGGCCCAGCGGGGATGAGGCCGCAACATAGGAGCCGGCTCCTAATGGAGCCGGCGGTGTTGCGGCCGTGCGACGGGTGCAGTAGCACCCGTCGCGCTTTTCACTGTCTGCTATGCAGACAGTGAAAAGCTGCCCGGGGCCCTGTTAGGGGGCCCCTGCACTGCCCATGCCAGTGGCATGGGCAGTGCAGGGGCCCCCAGGGGCCCCAGGACAACCCTTACCGCCAGCCTCTTCCTGGTGGTGCAAACCGCCAGAAACAGGCTGGCGGTAGGGGGGGTCATAATCCCCAGGGCAGCGCTGCTTGCAGCGCTGCCCTGGCGGGTTATCACCGCTGGGGCTAAAACGGCGGGAAACCGCCGGCCCCGGCGGTGCGACCACGGCGCTACCGCCGCGGTCGTAATACAGGTCTCCGTACCGCCAGCCTGTTGGTTGGTAGTAATACTCGAGGTCCATCATTCTCCTCCCAGCCACTATCTTTATGCTCCATAACTACACTCAACAGAAGGACAGGAGAATTGCCATTCATGACAAAGTTGGATATATGCAAAAATTAGTGAGGCAAAGAAGAGAAATTCATTCTATTTCCAAGTTTTAAGAATAATGTTTTTACCACCATTTTGTATTTCAAGGTTTTCAGAATAATGTTTTTTGCCACCATTTGATAACTATTTTTTTACATTTGTTTTACTTATTGACTCCCAGTTCATTAAGTTGTCGAAGATTAAAGGGCTTGATTCATAACTTGGCAGATGTGGGACAACTGCAAAATGATGGCATAGGTCCTATCTGTTTTACTTAGATTGTACAGTGTAGAAACATCAATGCATAATAAGTAGGGTGCGGACACGACTTCCGCCTCTTTTGAACAGATCAGATAATCCTGCTTCCGCTAAACTATAACTCCGTCACTAAGTCCCTGTCCGAGAATGTATTATTGATGCCTATAATTAGCCTGGCTGTAGTGTAAATTTCTTTCGAATACATTAGGATCTTTGGGCATTTTAAATATATGTAAATAATTTGCACATGTTTCTATATCCATGAGGCATATAATTGATTGTATCAAAGCCAACGTTTACCATCATATGTGTGGACTAGTATGTTTGCTGTATTAGCTTCAGTTGGATTATGACTGCACATTGACATGCACTGTTCAATGATCGGCACATAGATCAACAAATATTTAACCGGAGTCTTGCACTGCAACACAATTTCCTAATCACTTTTATTTTTGTCAATGCCACTTAGGTTGTCCTTTATTCCTAGCTTATATAAACAGTAGCAGGACATTGCATTAATCGGTGAATAAGGTGTCCGATTCATAGCTTGTGTTCTGCGTTTCTCATTTTGGTAATACAATCTGACTCCTCAGGTAAGTAGTGGGAACAGATCGTACACTTTTCACTCAGTCTCTCACGCATGCAAGGTGACATAAAAGATGCAAAGTGGATTTCAATGTATTTATTGAAGTAGTCGCATTTGAGTATAAAAAGAGTGGGCTGTGATAATTAGGCAGACAAACTAGGCACAGTAAACAACATGACAGCAAGAGTGAAAATGATAAATAACCCCACCATATTGTGTGTGTCTAGCGAGCCTAGATGTTCCTACCAAAACCCTATTTCTAAATCTAAGAGCATAGAGATTGTAGCCCTCTGTCTGGCCCGGCCTAAAGGATTTGCCCCAACCCCATACCTGAATGGAATAGCAGGAGTCTGCCTGTGATGCAAATGGCAATCTCCTCTGGAAGATGAGATACCAGCGCCAGCATCAGCGATTCTGTTGGTCGGAAGGAAAGCGTCCCAGGATAGATATGACTGGATGCCCTCCAGTGTGGCCCCAATTGTATTCTAAATAATGACCAATGCCTCATTTGACCAGAAGCTCTGATGTAATGCGGCGTCTCAGAGATAGAAACTAACTCCTGGGCTAGCAAATACAAGTTAGCACATCATGTCCTGTGTGTCCCAGCCTTGGACAAAGAGTATAGGTTATATATAATACAAGGTTTGATTAGATGTGCAGTGTAAACTCTTCCTTCCTAGAAGAAGCAGCAGATAAAATATATAAAAACAATTGCTAAAAGTGAGCGCGCTACAATTTGAATTAAAAAAAGGGTAAATGTAAAATAGGACATGAGTTGTGAAACCAAGATAAGGCAGGGGATCCTAAACGGCCTTACAACACATATAAAGTTGCATAACTTCCTAATTTTATTGGCTATTAGATGTCCTTTGACTATATTTTCACATATCATAGGTGAGTAAAGTATTTGTATAATTTCCTTTGAGAAAATTGCATCTCATTTCCATTTTCATGAAATGACAAAATTGTATTTTTTGGGATGCTGTCTGATTTAATGTGATTTAATTTCACTCAATCCAGGTTTCCTAATGCAATCATTTATTTTGCATTTTGGATTTGCTACAAGAGAGCTTTTGATTACCTATAAATGTGAAGACCAGGCGGATGCATGTGTCTTTGACATGCAATTAAAAATATAGGGGCTCATTACATTACTGACTGGTGGAAACCTCTGAAATCAGAGATCTCTGCTGGTCGGCCCAGGAGAAACAGTGCAGATGCATTGTCTGGAACCCTTGGAATGTGAACTGTCTGTAGAGCAGACAGTGCATATTCCAAGGATGCTGTGCAGGGGGCCTCACAACTATGAATCTGCCAGCTGGTGGAAACTGGACTCATGATCAGTGAGGTGGCACTGAACTCAGTGCTGCCGTGGCTCACATTGACTCTGACCTCCGCTATGGTGCGGGGAACAATGTTTCTGTCAATGACGACGGTACCCTGGCAGTATGACCTCCAGGGTCGGTTTTTGGCAGTCTGAACACTTGGAGTGCGATTGTCCAACTGCCACTATGAGTCTAGCGGTCTCAAGACCGCCAGCCTCATAATGAGGCCCCTAGTCGAAATGTACAAATAATTGGCTACCTACATTTGTAAACAGTAAAAGAATCAATGCTGTGTTTGCAATGGCCAGAATGTCAGTATGAACTCAATAAAGCATTTCTTCAGTAACAAATAATTTCTTATTTGCAACAAGGTAATGATTAGAGGGCAGGTGATATTGCTCAATATTACTTGAGGTTTGGCAAGCTGAAATCTCCTTTTTTGCAAGAAATCCTAGGTTGTGTTTTATAATCACTTGAATAACAGATATGGTTAAACGTGTTCAAACAGGAGTTTTTTTTTTAATCTAACAGGTCCACTGAAACTACTCAAACTGATCTTCGAGGACTTTTTAGAATATTAATTATTGAAGCAGTCCCATTATTTGTAGTACAAGTTAGTGATTTAAATGTTATTCTGTTCTGCCTTATCCCAACATTGAATGCAAATACTTAGATTTTCAGCAGAACTTTCAATGTGATTTTTAGATTATCAGTTGTCAGAAATTCCATTATCTATTGTTTACATTGATTGTATTTAACAAGCATCATTATTTATATTTATATATATAATGGAACAGTTACTTAAGTATCTTTTATTTACAAAAAGGAGCACTGTCTAATTTCGTCCCATCCCTTTGTGTAGGCTGTCATGAGTTTAAATTTAATCCGAATTACATCTCATGAAGGCTTCAAATTACTCATGCATTCAGGGTAAAATGAAAAAGGGAGGCGTTTTTGTTATGCAAGGAATCAAGACAAGCTTGTTTTGACCACGTGAGGTTGGACAGAGCTTTGAAAAGGCCATGAATGAATAAATTGCAGGACCCTATAGGTTTCTTTTGACTTGTGGCACCTACAAGCAAAACTACCCGGATGTCTTTAGTCGTTTTACAAATGCGAGGGACATAGAGAAGACTAGTACAAAACAGACAAAGACATTTAGGCGGGCGAACATCTTCGCGATATAAAAGTGACTGATAAGTGAAATCGGTTGATTATAGCATTATTTCATGAGGAATATGTACTGCTGTAAACGTGGATTTAATTGCTGCATACTGATTTCTCTATTTTAGTGTTTCATGCACTTCAAATGTACATATTCGCACGCCCAACCTGAAATCTCCCTAGTTATTCCCAGGGTACACACTACCTGTGTCTTGGACATAGTCGAACACCATCAGGAATGCAATAGCTTCTGTGCAGATCTGTGTGTGTATGGCTTTTTGGTGATTAGGTATAAAGATAGCGTCGTCGTCTGTGGAAGCAGTACATTAACACCTGCAATTAAGCAGGAATTGTTCAATTGTATCAATAAGCCTAAATTATGAAGAAAATCATTATTATACTCAGTTCGTTCTTGGTAGGAGGTTTCCAAGTACGGGGCAAAAAAATGGCAGGGAAAATGACAGCTTTTCTGTGGTCACCCTCTATTTGTATATTCTTGGAGTAATATCCTATTAAGCAAATATCTGCAACCGATTCCTTTTAGAGTACTTAGACTATTTGCAACAAACTAGAAAGTATGCCAAAGCACAGGTGCAAGTGTACCACCCCGTCAATATCATCTTTAGCATCCACTAATATCATCATTGATATATCTAGCTCCTTTATCTGGGCATAGTAACATGGAGTGATTGCAATGTTGATGTGCAATGTGTCCCATCCTCAAACAAAACCATAATTCTATTTGGAAACTAAGGGCCTGATTTAGATATGGGCAGATGGAATACTCTGTTACAAATCGGAAGGATATCCCATCCGCCGCATTACGATCCCCATAGGATATAATGGGCCCGGAATGAGGCAGACCGGATATCCGTCACATTTGTGACAAAGTATTCCCCTCCGCCAAGATGTAAATCAGGCCCTAAATCACAAACATGAAATGCAAGCGGAGAGCCAGGAGTTTGGTATAGAATATACTGATATATTGATAGGTGAAAAAGTGAGGTACAAACTGTACCTGTCTAATGTTTTTTCTGTTTTAGGAAACAAATCAATGTTGATGATATTCCACAATATTATAATAATAATCCCTTGGTGCCTTCATTGCTGGCTAAAGTAGTATGCATTAGAAATATAGGGGGTCATTCTGACCCCGGCGGTCATGGACCGCCGGGGCCAGGGTTGGCGGGAGCACCTGCCCCGCAGGGCATTCTGACCGCGGCGCTTTGGCCGCGGTCAGATGCGGAAAACCGGCGGTCTCCTGACGGTTTTCCGCTGCCCTGGGAATCCCCCATGGCGGCGCAGCTTGCTGCGCCGCCATGGGGGATTCTGACACCCCATACCACCATCCTGTTCCTGGCGGTTCTCCCGCCAGGAACAGGATGGCGGTATGGGGTGTCGTGGGGCCCCTGGGGGCCCCTGCAGTGCCCATCCCAATGGCATGGGCACTGCAGGGGCCCCCGTAAGAGGGCCCCACTTTGTATTTCAGTGTCTGCTTTGCAGACACTGAAATACGCGACGGGTGCCACTGCACCCGTCGCACCTTCCCACTCCGCCGGCTCAATTCTGAGCCGGCGTCCTCGTGGGAAGGCTCTTTTGCAATGGGCTGGCGGGCGGCCTTTTGGCGGCCGCCCGCCAGCCCAGTGCAAAAGCCAGAATACCCTCCGCGGTCTCACGACCGCGGAGCGGTATTTTGGAGGGGGGAACTCTGGCGGGCGGTTGAGAATCACCCCCATAATCTGTTGTGACTGTAGAAGCTGGCATCACACACCACCTCAGCACAAAAGTGTCTGAAGCAGCCAAAGAACACAGGCATATTATGTAATTTTGTGATCACAGTGACGCGAGGCAGACCAGAAACACCTGCAACTGACATCAGGAGACCATGATATTTCCTAAAAGTAATCATGTAATTTTCAAATGTGGGAGATAAGCCTAAGGTACACTGCATTTTGGGCCTGTACACTCAATCAGATATGCCAATAGAGACATTTATATCACCCTCAAGCTGTCAACATGATCCTCAACCAGGACAGTTTCCCAATTCTAAATAATTTATCACTTAGCAACTCAGATATTGGTAACACATGAGTGGTGTGCACCCAGAATTATGTTTATGAACCATGTATACATTTCATTGCAAATCACACGTAGTAATGGTGTCACCTTTAATTGCATTTCCTCTTTGAAATTACCAAAATTAATTTCATGACTGAGGAAAACTTTTCTTCTTTTCAAAGTACCTTTAGTGAACAAATGAATGAATATGTATTTCTAAACTGCTGCATTACTCAGACAATTAGTGCACTGGTGCTGAGAAAGAAGGAGACACTACCAGCAAGAGAAGACATAGGTTGTTCAAATGTTTATGGAAGGCCAAGTGACTGCTGACGGAGGGCAGAATAACTGGTAAGAAGTTTGAAGTTTTACTGATAATTACTGAGAAATGTGACCAAAGAAGCGGAATCTACAAACTTTGAGCAGCATCAGAAGATTCACTATGCCAGAACAGAGATGTCTGACATGAATGTAATGCATAGTGTGAACGGCCATGTACACTGGTGAGTTTCCATACAGAGCTTTGTGGCATATGCACAAGGCTTTGAAATTGCTATATTTCTGGCCTGGAAGCTAATACAGGAATTAGGATGTGAGGAGATCCAAGAGAGTATGTGTCAGGCCTTGAAGACAGGCTAGTGGTTCGAAAATATGACAGCCTGTAGATATAGGTCATCCTGCTCTCGAAAGACGCCATGGGAAAAGTAAGCTAAGGCAACCAAGATGTAGTTGTAGACAGGGGGCTCATGATCAACATGGTTTCCACTCCAGGATGGTGGAACTAATTTAAAAAGTCACTGACTGCTACCATAATTGCTCCTACCCAATAGAGTATGGCAGTAGCAACTACAAATCATTACATAAACATTACATAACTTCCTGTTCTGGGTCATTTTAGGAAGATAAATGATAAAAGGTGGCAAATGCAAATACTTAAGGCCCTGAAATCTTGCATCTCTGATGCTAGTATTATTTCATATCCAGATTTTTACCTCACTGCACCTTTGTTGTTTTCTTGGGTTCACTTTTGTTTTCTCTGCATTGTACATGTGCTCTGTTTTATCTCTTGCCTTTAATACTTCTGCAATTTTGTGGATGTTCTCACTGACTAGATTTCATGCCTCCTCTAGGATCAGCAGTCCCAATGTCCTGTTGGAGGTTAGCGTGCTATCAGTATTTTGAATGAGAAACCAATATGGTTGTGCATATTATGATTATAACTAATTCACTGATTCTGCAGGATTGAACTATTGAGTCACCTGTGGATCTCCAGTTTCTCTACTTCTTCTTGTTTTGGGCCCCAGTGTCTCCAAGACCATTCAGCTAAAGGGATGTGTCCTTACTAGTGTTCTTGAGGTATGGGGTTCTTGGAAGTGGGTGGTTTCCTGGTGGATGTTCTTATTAATACTGGTAGTTGTGGCAGTCTGTTGCCCCCATGAATTAGGTAAGCAGCCACCATTTCAAAGTTTTACAATTTTACATTTGCATAGTCCAGAAGAATGAGGTCGAATGATTTGCAGTAGTCCAGGAAAGAGAGTATAAGAGCCTGGACTATCTTTCTGAAACTCAACTGGAAGAAAATAAATTACTTTTTCATCACCAAAATAACGAATGAACATGGAGAGTTTATTACATTGGTCTTTAAGAGATAGCTAAAAAATGATGGCAAGATTATGTGTTGCAGACAGATTAGTTGGTTCTGCACCAAGATGTTCCTTTCCCCAAGTGGAGGTCCATCTTGAGGGATTTCTGAAGATCAGTCCATCAGTATTGTCAGTATCAAGCAGTAATGAGTTGTAAGTAGCACTTTTACTCACTGTTTTGCAGGCGCAAATGTTGCAATGTTAGCAATCACTAGTTTTGTGATGGCAAAACAGTGTCATACACCAGGCCCTGTGTTTCTAAGGTGTTTTGTTGGGAGCATCACTATTATTTTGCCCCCTTTCGTTTTGTGGGAGTCCATCTATAGAAAACCTCAAAACAATTTGTTTGATAAATTTTAACAATCATATATTTGGTACAAAGCAGTGATTCATCAGATCCTTTCAAATTCATTTTTAAGGGTTGTCTTGTGATTTGTCAAGGTTTTTATCCCCATGGTCAGTGGGGATATAGCAATCTGAATATACTGCATTCCCATTTTTTAGGGGATCACGTAAGTGAAATTGCTAGTCTTACACCTACCAGGGAATTGACAAACCTATTTTCAAACTTTTTGCATATATGCACAACTTTTTGCCACATTTCACTAGCAAACATTGTCATTCATAAGGATTCTGCTTATACCATACCTGGGGCTATAGAAGATTGAGGTACAAATTACCAAGACTGTCTAGTATTAATTTGACCTTATGCCTCTTTAATCCACCACCAGACACTCCCTAACTCTTTATCTAATTTTTTTGTGGGTTCTTGTTCATCCCTTGTTTCCCCCATGTCATTGATTTTCTGTATTTCCCCTCCTCCTTCTCTTCCCTTTCTGTGTTTTTACTCTAGTACTTGTGAGAGAAAAATAAAAGCAGGTCTCAAAAATGATTGCCAGTGGTTCCCACCTGAAAACATTGGCTTAAATTAAACACTGCATATACATGGAGTGAAGGATAGTAAATCTGTATGACCTCAAAATAGAATATACTCACATTACTGACTTGGGTCCAGTCAGGCTTGTTTGTTAAACCTTAGCTCAACCCTTGGTGGATGTGGCCTGAGCAGTCAGGTTTAAGCAAAGTTTAAACAAATGAACACATGTAAGCATTCAGAAATATCAAAACAACAGAATAAGAAACTCACGCACCACAAAAGAAATCTGACACCAATTTATAAAAGTGGAGTGTATTTTACGTATTTTAAGTATAACGTAAATCTCAGCTTTTCATTCAAAAATGCAAACAAGAATTAGTAACCGCAAACTTTGGAAACTTTGTAAAACTTTTAAAAAGTTGTATTTCACTACCCTGGCCCATGCTGGGAGACCAAAACTGATGGAGAGAAGTTTAGGGGAGGCTAATGAGGAGTTGTAGGACAGTTACCTTGGCACTAAAGCAGTCTCAAGTCCAGTTGCAGGCTCTGTGGGCAAACCACCATAGAATTCAATAGAGTGGTCCTGATGCCAGGGATACAGGATGCTAAAGATGTTGCAAGATGCTATGGATGCTATAAGATTGACTGGGGTATTCCTGGGGTTACTGCTCGGTCCAAGGTCCATTTCGGGGAACTTTGGCCACAAGGGTTAATGTCCCTTGAAATCCTCTTGGGTCCAGCAAAAGACCAGTTGCCAATGGACTACTGGTCTCCATTCACAGCAACACCAGCAGTTCTCTTTAGTGGAGGCTAGCATACACCTTAGGTGTCAAACTGCTCACTGACAACTGTCCTAGATTAGGCAAACTCAGTGCATCTTTTAAGTGTTGGAACTTCGTTGTCCAGGCTGCATGCCACTGGTCAGTGGCGGTCAATTTTTTGTGGCTACTGACTGGCCAGAAAAGGCTTCTTCAGCTTTTGTCGCCTGGTGCTGTAACAGGGAGTCAGCCAGCTACTCTTGGAGTTCACCTCATTTGTGGCTTGGGAGTGACTTTCCATGAGCCAGGTACCACAGTCACAGTTCTCTCTTTGCTAGCCCAAGGATCAGCAGGTGCAATCCAGTCTTTGGTGAAACGTCTCTTTGCCGCATCCAGGGAGGAGCAGGCAGTCCTTCTTTACTTCTCTTGCCAGTCCAGATGTGATCTGAGGTGTAGGTGCTTGGGATGCCATATTTATGCCCAGAAAGAGCCCATAGGTGAGATAGACGTTATTAGCCTATGAACTACTAGGATTCTCCCAGCCCAGTGATGGCTTCCTGTGATGTGTGCATCCAGTATACCCGCTCTCAAGATGCCAGGACCACTCTCTTTGTGTGTGGAGATTGGTAGTCTACTCTAGATGTGTAGGTACTTGAGGACTATACGCCCATGTAAAACACGGTTTGGAAACTGGCTTCCCCTCTCTCTCCTGAATGCTACACTGTCTACATCACCAAAAAGACCATCCCCTTTTGTGTGTGTTCACCATTTGCCATTCAAAGGCGGCTTCCCTTTTGAAACTTGCCTTTTGGGCTCATATCCTCTGTGGCTTTCTTCCAGGAAGAGGTGACATCTCTTCCAACAGCAGACCTTAATTGTTTATACTCCTAGGTGTCATTCACACATCCACCAAGAAGGGCTGAAGACTGTCTTGTGGCCAACATCTGTGAGTTTCCACAGGAAGGCTGGTCAACAGAGTGGCAACTTTCTAAAAGTTGCATTTCTTACAAAGTTACATTAAATTTGGCTTGGGTAGCAAGTCGGGGTAATGTAATTATTTTTTTGATAGTTTGAAGTATCAACTGTGGCAGGCCCATTTGGAAGTTAGCACATCTGAGATTCAGTGTACAATCATGTACTCACCAATTGGACTATCAACTATTCTGCATTTAAAATTACTATTTCAAGTTTTTACTGTTATGCAGCTTTCCCATTAGTTTAAATGACACAGTTGAGTTTGCAGTTTAAAATTGCTCTGCCAGACTGAGAGACATGTTTTCACATGATCGCGGTCAGGGTGGCACAATAGGTGCTGCCGCCCTAGCGGGGCACTTTAACTTACAGGTCCTGAGTAGCACTAGTATCATATAGTAGGGTCTTATAAGTAAATAAAGTTATGCCAATGGGGTGTAGGCCAACCAGACATGTAAGATAAGAACCCTGGCACTTATGTCTGGTTAGCAGACCTCAGTGCACTATCAGAGTTGAAAAACCAACAGCATCAGTCCAAAACGTTTAGGTAATCATTAAGCAAGGCCCTCATTAGATGTGTGCCCAGTGGGCACCCATCTATTATGTTTAATAAAGTTTCAGCATCCTGGGCTGCATCAATATTTGCAAAAAGACATAAAAACAACAAATAAAAAGGATGATATCTTACCTTGTCTTTTGGAGAATTACCAAAGGAGACTTAACCAACAGAAGGGCAGTTGGTTAACACTGGTGTGCATGTTCAAAGCGAACAGTTCATTAAAATTAATTGGAAAAAGGGAATATTTTGTTAGGTCACAACACAGAAATTGACATTTTAATAGTGAGTATGGCCAAGTATGGCTGTGTGAGAGGCAAGTGTGTACACCGCGCATTGACCACATATGTGGACCACAACCTAGAAACAGTGAAGCACTTGCACTGCTCCCACACATATTTCATCAAATGTTTGACTGGACACACTCAAGGATAAACTATATGTTAATCATGTAAGTTGTACTCTAAATAATATGTGATAACATTTATGTGAACCAGTGCTGTCGTCAGGTGATAGGCCCTCAGTTCATACACCATTGTGAAGCAGGCAGGTCAATGTTAGAAAGGGATTGGAAATCCTTGACAAAACCTGCGAAAGTAGTTATATTTCAATCTATTGCTACACTATGCTGCTATACTGAAAGTGAATTAAATGGAATAATAATGCTTATATGTAGATTAAATATGAAGCCTTTCCAAACCATAAGTGCAGCTATAACAACATTGTAATAGATTGAATTGAAACCTGTATTTAATGTGAAAATTCGTCTACAGTCTAAAATATATAAGATGACAGACCTAAAGTTAAAATATTTCACAGGTTTCTTTGTGTCAGGTTTAAGCATAGAATCCTCAGCAACTGTGTCCACTATGTTGGTCAATATTTTAGACTATAGACACTTTATATTAAACTGTTGCACTGCAGTTCACTTTCATTGGATGTTTACCTGGCGCTGGATACTCTGCAGTAATTAAGTTCTGTTTACTTTGATTTCTATCAGCCTCTTGAGGGCCCATAAGTTTCAACTTCAGAGGGAATATATAAATAAAGGTTTCAAGTGAGAGCACCTCTTCTGTTTCTCAAGGGACATCCCACCTAGATACCAGTTGGGGAAAGGCATGTATCACCTCACTTTACAGGCTTAACAGTTAACTTAAAGGAGTGTGTCTCATGTTCAATAGAGGATCCTCAAGGGAAACTCAGTAACTCATACTTATAAAATATGGATCTGTGCAGTTTACATATTCAAGCATCAGAAACACTCTTGGGAGCTATGATGAGGAGATCAGGTGCTGTGTGATATATTTATTGGGTTACGGTGAAAAAAAAAGTTAAACTTAGTGGGAAACTCAAGGGTGCCCTGGGATTGGTTTGGGAAATCTAATTTCCAATTCCCCAGATGACCACAATTAAAACAGAAGATTCTACCAGACAGAATACATTATTCTCTTCCCTGCCCAAGGCCCTTCCTGGTCAGTGGCCTCCTTGTGGTTCTCTTCCTTTCCCTCTGGCTGTTAATTTGAAAGAATACATTTGAAAAATCATCATTTTTGATTCAGCTACACAATGATTAGCCAAGAACCCAGTTCTATGAAGTTCTTTTTTTGCCAAATCACACATAACTTATTCAGCTGTTCCTAATGGACTGCATGCATTCAGGCCCTTTGTTAACTAAGACTTTGTGGTAAATGTGTAGACTCCTCAGAATTGTAATCTTCCTAATTGGGAGCAAGTCTGGTCTCCTGAAATGAGAGGTGACTGAAGTGTGACAAGAGAGATGCAGTAACAAGTTGAAGTTGATGAATTACAAAGCGTGGAGAGAGTTCCTTGCAGTTGTTGATGTGAGAGTCAACTGCAGATGGGTATTTCAAAAAGTGACCCTGTGCCAGAAGAAACTGTAAAGTTTTCTACCCAGCCTACAGAAAATAAATCAGCAGGTTGAAACCTTGAAACGTGTGGGACAAATTTGAGATCTTGATAAAATGTGAGCCCTAATTTGTTTACCAACTGTCAGAAAGTGGCACCTTCCTGCAAAACAATAATCCCCTGAGGCATACTCAAGGGATAAAGATATTTCTCCTTGTTTCTCCTAACCCAGGAAAGCGTAGCATTTTGGCACGTTCGCAGGTCTACCACATTTGGTAAATCTGGGAGTACGTCAAAATCTATGGATGTTGCATAAGAACACCCACATAACACCCATGGAATGCCTCTCAAGGGCAGAGTAATGCAATGCAGCCATTTGCGCTGTATTACATTACTCCAGATCTATAAACCCCCTCCGGCCATGCAAGGTGGCCTTACATGGCTTCAGAAATTGCATTTTGGTGTTATGTCTTGAATGCACCATGTCACATGGTGCAAGTGTGATGCTACTCCAATCATAAATATGGACCTTTGACATTACCTGGTATGTAGAACAGGCAGGGTTTTAGATGTGAAGAAGATCACCCGGTTAATTTTCAATATTGATTGAGCTAAAAGGGGTATACTTACGAAAGTAGGGTCAGACTTCAATGAGATGGTTAAAATTAACATCCATTTCAAATACATAGGGCTGAATATATCTTGAATTAGCTGGATTTCATTGATGAAAACTGAGCAAGAGAGTTTTACAAAATTCGGGAGAGGAATTAGTGCTGATGGTACAGCTGATTAGATAAGAGTGATAAGACAGAATTTAGAAGGCGTCACAGATCGATCAGTGGAACAAACTGGAAGTAGTAGAACTGGAGGCACGCCTGCTTAACTTCAGTTTTATAATTTTTAATATTGGCCCAATATCCTCAAATGCTAAATAAAGCATGACTCAGGGACCCGAATTAAAAGAAAATATGTGACATCCGCACAAAGACCACAGTGTATTCAATGCTGTCCCTGAACTCATTCTGTTATACCAAATCTGCAGGCACTGTCAAAAAACACATGCTATCTAAAGGAAATCAGTTGCATGAGGAATGTCCAGGGCCAGGCAGACAGATGTCAAAGACAGAGACGACCACCAAGTAGGCTTTAGTATGGGAAAGTGAGGGTTCCAAATTTGTTCAGCACCAATGGAATCCAGGCTCCTTCTAATTGCAGACTATTGCTCCATTAGTGTGGCTATGGTTGTACATCTCATTCCTGTGCCAGGAAAACTTGGATTGAGTACGACTAGGTACTTTATAAGTTCTAAAGTCTATCAAGCCCACTCCCATTGCAGAGTAAAGCCCACTTATATCCTGAAATTGCATCATTTGAGATGGCTGCACTGTCGGCGTATGCAACTTCTGTGTCCTTGTCAATATCATACAGCGGCCAGTCAGCACAAACTAATGGTTTCCACAAAATTTTCTATTATGGGGCCAGTGTAACTACTGACAGGTATCGTGCATAAATGTTTTCATTGTGTTACAAAGCTCAGCTAGTACAACTTGTGATTCTTCTCCTGGCAGTGAAGCATTATTTGGGATCTATTTGAAACTAATAACATGAGAAATATGTACCATGTATTCCCCTGTACATTATACTGGGCTCATTGTTTCCCTCATGCAATGGTTTTACCTCTCCCACCCCAAGATTTGGTTCATTAAATGTAAAAATGTTGTTCAAGCTTCCAGATCTGTGACCTCCATTTTATTTCTCTCAGTTGCATTTTGTTGGCCCCAGTCTGTGACCACATCTACCCACTACATATGTTACCACTCATTTAAAAATACATCAAGCCTTATCTCTGTGTCTCAACTACTGAGTGGGGGTTGGAGGAGAAGCCTCACATCAAGTCCTGAAAAGGAGAGAGGACTAAGGGGGTCATTCCGACCCTGGATCAAGTCCTGAAAAGGAGAGAGGACTAAGGGGGTCATTCCGACCCTGGCGGTAAAAACCACCAGGGTCGCGGATGACGGAAGCACCGCCTACAGGCTGGCGGTGCTTCCTGGGTTTTTACCACCAGGAACAGGATGGCGGGAACGGGTGTCCTGGGGACCCTGGGGGCCCCTGCACTGCCCATGCCAATGGCATGGGCAGTGCAGGGGCCCCCTAACAGGGCCCCAGCCTGCTTTTCACTGTCTGCCTAGCAGACAGTGAAAAGCGCGACGGGTGCTACTGCACCCGTCGCACACCTGCAACACCGCCGGCTCCATTCGGAGCTGGCTTCAGTGTTGCAGGCCCCTTTCCCGCTGGGCCGGCGGGTGCTAACTTGGCTAGCGCCCGCCGGCCCAGCAGGAAAGTTGAAATGGCCCCAGCGGTCTTTTGACCGCAGAGCGGCCATATGGCGGTTACCGCATGGCGGGCAAGTGTTCCATTAGTTGGTGTGTGGGAGGGACAGTGAGGGTGAAGGCACGATCATGTTAACAAGTGATGTATGTTCAGTCGTCGGAAGTATGCCTCCAGCGAGGATCTCACAGCACATCAAGAAGCAACAATCAGTGGACAGCCGGTTTCAGGGTAGTCTTTCTTCAGTCCTCACAAACAGACTGCAGTGATATGTGTCTAACGCATCCAATGGAGGCACCGCTCCTTGGTGCGGGGAAATAAGCATCAATCTATTGTCATAGTGGAGGCCCTTTTATTAAGATGTTTCAGCCAGAGTGATAGTGAGGGTGCCACAACAGACTTCCAGGTCGTTGCTATGCAGAAATTGAGGAGAAAGAATGACATATCAGTGAACTTAGTACCATATTTATTCATTTGTGTACTAGCCGTCAAACCCAGGAGGTAGTGTTGTGAGTGTAACTGTAAGGGTCGGGCCATAATGTCAGTCAGTATCTAGATTTCTTCCTTCCAATAACTCTCAACCGCCGGGCACACCTGCACAATATGGTAAAAGTCTGCCTCTAAGCAGGGTTATCAGGGGGTTATTCCTAGAAAGATGTGATGAAGTCGCAGAGGAGTAAAATATGTCTGTTGCACATAGATGCACCGGTGTATTTTTTGGGGGAATTCCTAGGGACACCCTGGATCCATTTCAACACACAGGACCATTGCCTGTCCAATGGGCCTGTCCGGTAGACAGAGCCCACTTATCTCTCAAGGCATGGAGGTTCTGGTTGCGATATTCCAACACGTGTTGTATAGCAGTGTAACTGCGTGCTTCCCCATACCGGACTCATGTAATAATTGTAATGGTGGAGAAGAGGTGGATTTGGTATGCTAAGGGCCCCACATGGGCCCAATGGCTGATGCCATGGCATTGTAGGTTAAGAACTGGCCCTCATGAATGTTGTAGTGCTTTCTGAGGTCCTAGAAGGACATCAGAAGTGTATGTTCATAGAGGTCACCCACTGCAAAAATATATGCCTTTGTCTAGGGGACAGTACTGTGATGGCGCACTCTGTGGCACATTAAGAACATACACCACTGGACCACACTGCAGAATCACATACTTGCCCCAGCAGAGTTGGGCCACCTTGGCAACGTGCCCCACCTTCAGGACATCCCACCACAGGTAAATGAAGCAGTCCAGAATGGCACGAACCACCCATGTCCCAGACAACGAATGAACGCTTGGGAATGGCAGACGTCAACAGCCAATGCATGTGCCACTGCAGCTGTGTGGTCACGTGATACAGCTCATAATGAGGAGCCCCCCAGTACTCTTTTCCCTATTGGGCCAAATAACTTGTGCAAAGCCACTCTTTTCCATCCCGCACACCATATCAAGTCAGAAACTAGCGTGATTAATACTCAAAAGAAGCATTGGGCAGGAGGAAAGATAGGGCTGAGACTTGATAAAGCAGCTGGGACAGTATCAGCATAATTGCGATTGAGACTCTGGGAGAGTAGTAAGAAGTTCCAGAATGTCAGAGAGCAATGTAAGGCCAACATGGCCATACCCAGGTTACTCTCAATCAGATTCTACTCTGATTGAGGGATTGACATTCACCTTAAAATAGTGAAAGGCCTCATTTCACCAGAGGAGCCCTGAGTATCGCGATCCCTCCTGCTCCAACTCAGAGAGTTTCAGCAAGGGGAAAAGAAAGGATTTAGTCCAGTTTTACATGGGGGGGTGGCCTTCCAAAGTCATCCAGCACCTACATCACTTGGGGCAAGTCTCCACAGATGTCATGTAGATAAATTAGAGTGTCATCTGCATAAAGCAAGATTGCCTCCTAGGAGGCTCCGTTCAGTATTCCCCATTGTGGGCCCCAAAGCAGAAATAGTCCTACCAGTGGTTCTAGTGCTAAGGAGAATATAATCAGAGAGCGTGGGCTTTCCAATCTGTTCCTCCTGCATACTTAAAAAGGTGCTGAGATTTCCTATTAGGAAGAGGATGGCCCCACACACTGAGCATCAGCAATTACAGCACAGGGCCCCAAATCAACTTGATCACTTGTGTCCACTGCTGCACCTCTATTCAGTGACACACCCCACCCTGTGTCATGTTCTGCCGGATTGCAGCATCATGCGAGGTTCCAGCAGCGGCTTGGAGAGAAACACTGCCACGCCTGGGGGATGCCGCACTATCACTGCTGTGCACTACCGCAGCCCAAGCTAGGCTGCTGTAGATGCCCCTAACATGACCCCTGGCGTGCTCAGAAGGAGATTGCGGAAGTCAGGTGGGTGGCAGTATGGAGCATCCGTCCCAGCTGCCATCTACATATGAAAACATATATACATGCAAATAAGAACCCTTTTTCTTCGATGTTTACATGCATGAGTAGGTTGTTGGAATAACTATGGTCAGAGAACAAATTGATTTTTACTCTGTGCCTAAATCTCAGTAAAAAGTATCTAGACAGTATCACATTACGTGTTATAAATAGATGTATAATTCACCTTTTCCACTTTCCATAACACTCAATGTTAGATAAAAATTGCATTTTTATTACTTTTCAGTTTTTATGGATATTGTCCATTTTTTATACCTAAGCATACAGCATATATACTACTGATTTCTTTAACTACATAAAACAGCATCTCATGGTCAATTTACCAGCAACACTTTTTATTTGGATGACAATATTGACTGAAAACTCATATTTATAAGTTACAGTGCCTCTTCTGAAGAAAAACTATATGTTTGCTTTGCTGGCATGCTGATAATGATCCATTATACTGTTATAAGTGTTCATAAAATATTACATCAGAAAACAGCATCTGCAATGTGATAAAGTACACATATTGTAACCATAAAGTTAGTTATTAAATCATAATGGGCAATAAAATGTGCTCTCATCAGTCTGCAAAATACATTATTGCTCTGCCTCTGAAGGATCGTGCAGCAGATATTTAAACTGGAGTGGTATGTGTATTACATCTAAAAAGCATCTCGCGTCTGCCCGCACGTAGATCATCACACTACACAACTGGTCAAGATGCGATTTGGCAAACCCAATCTCCATGTATGTTTCAATTTGGAAAATATTAGGTTTCCTCATTTATGGTTGTTGAAGATGTTTATATTATCATTGCAGGTTCGGTAAGAGTGAAAATCATTTTAAACATCTGAAAGTGAATCCATTCCATATATGAATCTACTATACTCTGTGAAAATGGGAGGGTAGATCATCCATGAAAAATTGAGATGGCCTACCTTCATTCCCAGCACTTTATGCTCAACCTTATAAACTTTCACCCTGCATCCTAAGTCACTAGTACTTCCTACTCTGCATTTCTTTCTTCACCTCTTTTCGTATTTGAGATTTGGAGTTGCCCAAACCTCGGTATTACCCAGTAGTGGTCAACACTGGGAAGTTATAGTTAGGTCAGCTTTTCCATAGACAAGACGTATTTTTGGTTTGCTTTCACTTTATTGCCATTTGACAAATCTTCATGCACGTTTAAAAGAAGAAAAACTTATGGTGTTTCCTGGAAAAGCTTCAGGATGATGCATCAAATGGAGACTGAGAAAAAGGGGAGTCCCAAAAGCAAAGTTCCCCATGCATTTTCCATAGACTTATTTAAGCGGAGGGGCACAAAAACTGCTGAACAAAATCTCTTTATTAGATTTTGAGATATTAAGTTTCAAAAATACTTGTACATCTTACAGGGTTGTGTAAAGTAGAAGAGAGTAGGGGATCTCTGAATACACTCTACTATGCACATCTGTCAGAGTAGGAAGCAGCCTTACTGGAGATGGTATTTGTTCATCCGAGCCTATTATTCACACCTGTCACCTTGGGAAGAGAACTGAGCAGAGCGGGCACTCTCTCACCACACCCTTCTGCATATGCAGATAACCTTGTTAAGAGGTCTTCTTGGCAAAGCCAGTCCATCCCTACATCCTACTTTGCACACCAGTCACCTTGGGGAGGGATGTCACCAGAGGTGCTAGTGTCTCCCCACACCATACTATGACTTTCACCACAGGGATAGGTCTCAGTAGAGTTGTCAGTCTCTCTCCACACCCTACTGCATAAGCATTTGATGATTGGTAAAGGTCTCAGTGGAGAGGCGTGTCCCTCCCCACACCCTACAAAGTGCATCTGTCACCACGGATAGAGGTTTCAGTGGAGAGGGCAGTGCCTCTTTACACACTACTGACCCCTCCTGTTTTCCTGGGGGGAGATGTCAGGAGAGAGGCCATTCTCTCCACACACCCTACTATGCACACTGGTCACCCTGGGGAGAGGTGTCAGCTGACAGCCCAGTTTCTACCCACAGGCTAGTATGCACAATTGTCACCCTAGGAAGAAGTGTCAATGGAGGGACCACTCTCTTGCCACACTCTTCTATGAACAGAGAGAGGTCTAAGCGGACTCGCTCTTCCCCAATCTACTACTTATATCTGTAATCCTTGGGAGAGCTCTCAGTAGTGAGGCCAATGTGTGTTCATAGATATATATATATATATATATATATATATATATATATATGTATATATATATATATTTTTTTTTTTTTTTCACTTAAAAAACAAAGGTTACAGGGAAGTTATAGTTAGGTTCACATTTTAAATGTACAAAACCATAGAAATTCACCAGTGATAGCTAGAATTACCTCAAGTAACTATAACTCATGTCCTAAGGTAACTGTAACTCACGCCCTTGCCATGCACAGTTTTTTAATCAAACATTTTACTGCAAGAATTACATTGATATTGTAAATGATGTTATTAAAGATGTCATGAGTGCCCTTCTTTGTAGGGTTAATTAGCAGTGCATGGCGAGGGCTGTAACCTTTGTTTTTTAAGTGAATTTCTATGTTTTTTTTAAAATTCTGTTTCCTAACTATAACGACCCTGTAACCTTTGGCAGTGAATTTCTATGTTTTTTTAACACATACTAATTTTAATTACTATACCTTAATCTAACCACTGCCACACACGGCCGAGGTTGCCCAGGCCCTGAGACCAACCCCCTATGAACACCCAACCGGGCACGTCTTTCACCCATGCACAGGGGAGCTTGCCTGTAAGGCCTGGCCTGCAGCCAGACCCTGTGGTCAACACCCCCTAACCACCCAAACACACGCTGTGCACAGCCCTTGCGCCATACGCAGCTGGCATTAGCTGCACCTTCTCTGGGTGTGAGAATAGGTGTGAGAGGGTGTATCTGGGGGTGAGTGTGGCTGTTAGGTTGTGTGTCTGGGTGTTTGAGTGCCTACACCAGTGTTTTGGTGGGTGTGTCAGTGTATGCACCGGCCTGTGAGTGGCTACATGAGGGAGTCAGTGGTCTGTGAGTGGGTTCATGAGTTTCTGAGTGGGTCTGTGAGTTGGTGCGTAAGTGTTTAAGTGGGTGTATAAGTGGGAGAAATTGATTGAGAGAGAGACAGAAGAAGAGAAAGGAAGTGAGAGAGATTTTTAGGCTTTAATATCTCATATACTTAGAATGGATTTAACAAAAAAGTATATTTAATATATTTCAAAAAGTATATATTTTTTTATTTAAAGGAAAAAAAAGGGAATGAGTCAAGTTGGACTCGGACCCCCGTAGCTCAGTGCGAAGATCTGTGACCTTCATACGGAGCTGTGGGGGTCGTAAAAATAAAAAAATAAACACCTTTTCGCCGCCGCGGCGGGGGGGGGGGTTGGACCATGCTCGATGGATCACCCCACAACTTTACAGGCAGCTGAAAACGGAACCAGCATTTTTTTGGGAAAAGTTTGGCAAAGATTCGTCAAGTGGCGCCAAAGATATAAGCAAGTAAAAAACTGCTTTTTACATAGAAACTAGGTACGATCGCCACTAGGTGTTTTTATATATATCATTCTGTATTTTTTTAGATATTAAAGGAAAAATAAATATAGATATCTAGAGCCGCAGATCCTCTGTTCCAATTGTCTAGAGGTGATATCTGATTGGCTGCCAACACTTCAGCAAGGACACAATGTGACACAAAGGGTGCTGGTGTGTAGCCTGCATATCCTGATGAGCCATCTGTGCTAGAGTGGAGGGAAGAGTGATCACTCACAGGTGAAAGGGCTGAGCTTGCCCTCACACAATGCATTCTCCAATCCCCTGGTGTGTGTTTGGGGCATGACCCGGGAAAGGCAGGATCTTGTAAACAACAGAGACTTTCTTTTGAAGTTTTCCTCCTTCAAAGTCAGAAACTGGTATAAGTATTGGACCCAAAACCCCAGACTTTAAGATCACTTCTGGAATCAAGAGGAACCTGTGCCACAGAGAAGAGCGGGAGAGTTGAGGAGAAGTGCTACCCCTGCCTGTAACTGTACTTTGTTGGGCTATCCTGCAGTTGCTACTTCTGCCTGTGAAAGGGGACAGAGACTGGACTCTGTTGTGCATTCCTGCTTGAGAGGTATCTCCAAGGGCTTGGAGTAGAGCTTGCCTCCTGTTTTGAAGCCTCAGGGACAGCAAAGGCTTCACCATCCAGTTTTGAGTCTGCATGCTGTGGACTCTAGTTGTCAGAGGGTGCCATTCCAGTTCCTGGGCCCCTGGAAGTGAATTTCTGGTAAAATCCTGTGAAATGATGCCGTGCGACTTTGCTAAGGACGCCGCTGCACGGAACCCATGACACCGCCTGCACCTGAAGCCATGGACCTCACAGAAGCATGAAGACCTCGCAGGCCTCATATCACTGCTGATCCCACACGACTTTGCTGAGATCGGAGTGTCGTAGCACCAACGTTCGTGACACCTGACTCCGTTGCGGCACCTGTGACCCTGTGATGTGATCACGACCCCGTGAGGTGATCCCGCAGCATCGTGACTTCACCGAGTTTCGTACCAAGGGACCGACACCTCGCAACTGATACCGCCTCACCTCCTCCGCTCTGCAGTAAGGACCCGACGCCGCTGTGCGACGCCACTGCTCCTCTGCCCTGTAGCACTGAAATCGACACCACATCAGATCTAGCGACGCCTCGCTCCCCGACTCTGTACTCAGGCCTGTTTTCTACTATTTTTTCAAAGGTACTGTACTTGGGGCACGAGTTATAGTTACCCTAGGGCAAGAGCTATAGTTACTGTAGATAACTCTAACTATAACAGGTGAATTTCTATGGTTTGGTTTGTTTAAAATGTGAGCCTAAATATAACGTCCCTGTAGCTTTAGGTCTTTTAAGTGAATTTCTATGTCTTTTTAAAATTCTATTCCCTAGCTATAACGTCCCTCTAACCTTTGTTTTTTCATTGAATTTCTATGTTTTTTAATGTAAAATAATTTTTATACCTTAATCAAACCTGGCAAACCATGCTAACCACCCAACCCCACGCTATATACAACCCTTAGGCTGTGCTCGGCAGGAATTGGCCATGGCCTGTCTCTCTGGGTGTGAGAATAGGTGTGAAAGTTGTATCTGAGGGTGACAATGGGTGTGAGAGTGTCTGGGAGTGAGAGTAGGTGCATCAGTATCTTAGTGGGTGTGTCAGTTTCTGAGTGGGTCTGGGCATGGGTGCATGAGGATTTCATTGGGACTGTGAATGGATTCACGAGAGTCTGAGTGGGTCTGTGAGTGGATGAGTGTCTGAGTGGGTCTGTGATTATGTGCATGAGAGTCTCTGTGGGGCTGTGAGTGGGTGCATGAGTATCAGTGGGTCTGTGAGTGGGTGCATAAGAGTCTGAGTGGGTCTGTGAGTAGGTGAAAGAGATGGAAAAAGAATTGAAAGGGAGAGAAAGGGAGTGACGAGAGGTACAGAGGTTTTAGGCTTTGATGGACGATATACTTAGAATGAGATATTTCTGAACAAATTGAAAAGAAAAATGAATTTATCAATTTAAAATAGTGAGATCACCTTACAGTATGAACCTTATACTTTTAAAGTTTAAAAGAAATCAAAGCATGGGAAAGACCACTGACACACCTGGACTAGAATCCTCACCTTTCAATGAAAGGCTTTGTGACCTTAGCCATCATGCCAGGACAGTGGTGGGAGCCTGAAGGCCCCCTCAGTCCTAGGTAGTTCCCCTCATCCTGTGGGAGCCAGCATTGCTCCCACAACCAAGGATCTCCTTTAAATAGCAACTCCCTGCATGTGGAAGCATTGTTTTCATCTGTCTTCCCTGCATGTGTATTTGCATGCAGGGAAGACAGATTAAAACTCCACTTTCTGCAAGGGAGAGCTGTTTAACAGAAAGCCTTGCAGAAAGTAGATTTTGTTTGCTTTTGCTCGGTGAGAGCTCTCAAAGCTCCCACCAAGCAAAAACAAACAGCTACATCCCGGGGTAAGTAGCCTGGGTCATAGCAGGAGCTGCCCATGGGGAGTGGGGGTCCCCCAGGGCCATCTGTGGCTCCTCGAGGGGGGCCACAAGGCCCCCCACCAATTCTGCATGTAGCCCCAGTGAGGAGGTGATCCCTGGTGCTGCGGCGGTCCAAAACAGACCCCTTTCTTTTTCTTTCATATTTGCCCCTTGGAGGTAAACTGTAAACTTTGCACTTGTATAGCGCACTACTCACCCGTTAGGGACTCAAGGCGCTGTACTCATACCGCTATGGAACCCTTCCAGGCTTTTCCCTGTGAGGTGCCCACTCCTGGGCACCCCCAGGGTGAAGCCAGGCATCCAAGCGCTGTTGGGTCCGTTGTGGAGATTAAGCAAGCTATTTCCCAGAGTTGCAGAGTGGGACTCATTAATTAGATTAGGCACTGAGGCGAGAATTATCTGGTCCAAGGGAATTGAGCCCAAGACCTGCCGAGGTCTAGATATGTGTGACGCATTTAAAATTAATGCCATGTGGCCCCCTGAAATGGCGGCTGCCTGACCTGTAATGTGGGACAAGGGGATATGAGGTAACTGTGCTGGTGTTGTACACCGTCTCGGTAGGCGGTTGAAGACCACGACGCAATCCTGCATTGGTTACCATTGGACCCTATGGGTCCCAGAGCCAATGACGATATACGCCAGCGGTGACGGTACGCACCACTGAGGACGTGACCGCCATTTTCTCTCTGATCAATCACTTGATACCTGATCTTCGACAGGAGAAGACCTACACTGCAAGTGCTGCTGTGACCTCAGTCTGGAAGAGACAATGGCTCGTGTGTCTGGGGAAAGGGCCCCTGCCTTCAGCACGGAGGAATTGGAGAAACTCATGGATGTGGTCCTCCCCCAGTACACTCTACTCTACGGTCCTCCAGACAAACAGGTAAGTACACTGTGAGCATGCTGTATGGGCAATGCCTGTGTGGAGTGGTGTGGATGAAAGATAGGGGGGGGTGAATGAGGCGTGCATGAAACGACGGTGAGTGCATGTGCGTCATGGCAAGGGTAGGGATGCGGTGCGGTGCGGATGGTAATAACTTATCTTTTTCCCCTGTACTATTCCTGTAGGTCAGCGCCCACCAGAAGAAGGACATTTGGCGTGCCATCGCCAAGGAAGTCTGGACCCTGGGGGTCTACCACAGACGGAGCACCCACTGCCAGAAAAGATGGGAGGACATTCGCTGCTGGAGCAAGAAAACGGCGGAGGCCCAGCTGGGGATGACCTCCCAACGTCGGAGGGGTGCCCGTCGCACCATGACCCCCCTGATGTTCAGGATCCTGGCGGTGGCGTATCGGGACTTGGATGGGCGCTTGAGGGCATCACAGCAGACACAAGGGGGTGAGTACACTCTCATTCTGCTGATTCAGCACGCATTGTAGGTGTCTGGGGGGGAGGTGGGCTGTGGGTTCCCCTAGGCCAGGGGGAGTTTAGTAGGTAAGGACCCTTCTTAAGGCAGGCCCTGAGGCACCCTACCCCACCTGTGTACAGTGCCACCTACACCTAGTCAGGCTCCTGTGACATCCATGTGTTCAGCAATTGGGCATAGCCTTGTAACCCATGTCCCTAGCATTGAATAGGGAACTCCAAGTGTGCGGCGTAGTGCAGGGGGCTTCTGTGTCTGTAGTGTCCACCAACGGTAGCGGCATTGCATGCACTCAACATGTCTTTCTTCTTTCTCCCCCCCCTTTTTGTGGTCTCCCTGTTCTTGTGTGGATTAGCATCATCAGGCGGAGGAGCAGTGGCACCGGAGCAGGAGGGAGCTGCATACCACATGGCCCTGGAGGGCTACACAACGGACTCTGAATTTACCAGTGGGACGGAGGGTGAGGGGAGCTCCACGGCGGGGACAGGAGCTGACACCAGCGATACGGACTCCTCCTCTGATGGGAGCTCCCTTGCGGTGGCGGGCTTCTCTGTGCCCAACGCATCTACAGGTACAGCTGCCACCCCCCCTACCAGCACCGCACTCCCAGAAGCCCCTCAGCGTTTGCCCCGTGCACCCTCACACCCAGGAGGGTGGGCATCACCTTTGCCACAGGCACCTCAGCCCCTGCACCTGTTACCCCTGCTGCCCTCAATGAGGAGGCCATTGACCTCCTCAGGTCCCTCGCTGTTGGGCAGTCTACCATTTTGAATGCCATCCAGGGTGTAGAGAGGCAGTTGCAAGAAACCAATGCATACCTGGAGGGCATTAACTGTGGTCAAGCAGCCCATCAGTGAGCTTTTCAGACTCTGGCCTCAGCACTGATGGCAGCCATTGTCCCTGTCTCTAGCCTCCCCCCTCCAGCTTCCTCCACCCAGACCCAAACCCCTGTACCATCCTATCCCAAGCACACCATCAGACCAGCATGCACAGACATCAACACACAAGGGGAGCTCAGGCAAACACACTGCCGCCACCATCCCCACTGCCAAGGACACCGCCGCCAGCAGCACCGCTGCCCAGGACACTGCCGCCACCATCCCCGCTGCCCAGGATATGGCTGCCACCATCCCCGCTGCCCAGGACACCGCCGCCAGCAGCACCGTTGCCCAGTACACCGCCGCCACCGTCCCCGCTGCCCAGGACACCGCCACCAGCAGCACCGCTGCCCAGGACACCGCTGCCACCATCCCCGCTGCCCAGGACACGGCCCCCAGCAGCCTTGCTGCCCAGGACACCGCCGCCAGCAGCACCGCTGTCCAGGACACCGCCGCCTCCATCCCTGATGCCCAGGACACCGCTGCCCAGGACACCACCTCCAGCAGCACCGCAGACCAATGAGCGCCATAGCTTCTGACGCTACTGAGGCCGCCACGGGCAGGATGAAGCACTCTGAGCATCATGCCCCCTCCAGAACCAGTGGAGAGATGCATCCACTACCTCAGTCCTTGCCAGGATGAAGCACTCTGTGCACAAAGCCCCCTCCAGAACCAGTGGAGAGATACATCCACTACCTCAGTCCTTGGCAGGATGAAGCACTCTGGGCACCATGCCCCCTCCAGAACCAGTGGAGAGATACATCCACTACCTCAGTCCTTGGCAGGATGAAGCACTCTGGGCACAAAGCCCCCTCCAGAACCAGTGGAAAGATACATCCACTACCTCAGTCCTTGGCAGGATGAAGCTCTCTGGGCACAAAGCCCCCTCCAGAACCGGTGGAGAGATACATCCACTACCTCAGTCATTGGCAGGATGAAGCACTCTGGGCACAAAGCCCCCTCCAGAACCAGTGGAGAGATACATCCACTACCTCAGTCCTTTGCATGATGAAGCACTCTGGGTACCATGCCCCCTCCAGAACCAGTGGAGAGATACATCCACTACCTCAGTCCTTGGCAGGATGAAGCACTCTGGGCACAAAGCCCCCTCCAGAACCAGTGGAGACTGTTATCCACTTGAGAGACTGTGGCTTTGCACTCCCCAGGATAAAGCAGTGGGCAAACCACCCACTGGAGAGACTTGAGAGACTGTGGCTTTGCACTCCCCAGGATAAAGCAGTGGACAAACCACCCACTGGAGAGACTTGAGAGACTGTGGCTTTGCACTCCCCAGGATAAAGCAGTGGGCAAACCACCCACTGGAGAGACTTGAGAGACTGTGGCTTTGCACTCCCCAGGATGCAGCAGTGGGCAAACCACCCACTGGAGAGACTTGAGAGACTGTGGCTTTGCACTCCCCAGGATGCAGCAGTGGGCAAACCACCCACTGGAGAGACTTGAGAGACTGTGGCTTTGCACTCCCCAGGATTGAACAGTGGGCATGGAGCACCCTGGTGGATCTGGTGTTGTGCACTCATCTGGCTGAGGAGCCCCCCCTTCCCCCTGAGGTGCCTGTTTTATTTCTATCTGATTCCCCTGTAGTATTCTCTCCGTCTTGTTCGGCTATTGAGTGTGGGCCTCGCCCATGCCTTTTGGGCCCAGTGGTCCACGTACTATGATATTGGAATACCTTGGACTTGTATTCTTGGAGTATATATTTGTTTATAGTGTGAATATCTTAATACATGTATATATTTTTGATTACTGTCTTCGTATATATTACAATCATTCGACTCATTTCCTTTTGTCCTTGCATTCTTCCAGGGGGGTTGCGGGGTGTAACTGTGATGTATCATGATGTAGTAGTGTTTGTGTTGTCGTGGGTGAGGGTGGGGGTGGGAGTGTTGCATGTTGCGTGTGTGTGTCACTGTTTTTTCCCTCCCCCCTCCCCAGTGTCGTAGGTGCAGTACTCACCTTGGTCTTCTCCACCCGGCGTTCGTGCTCCTGGTAGAGGAGCAGGAAGATAAGGGCTGGAAGTATCTGAAGTTCTGGTTCCATGGCGTCCTGGTTCCTCGTGGGATGTGTAGAGGTGAGCGTTTTCCCTTCCAAGTCCTGTTTCCGCCGTGTTTTTGTTTGCGGTGTATCCACCCTGGAAAAGGTGGAGGATTGGTGGCTTGTAATAATGTGGGCGGTACATTGTCTTCCGCCTGTCTGTGGGTGGTTACCGCCGCGGTGTTTGTTTGTACCGCCTTGGCGGTCAGAGTATTAAAGTGGCTGTCTATGTTGGCGGTTTCCGCCACGGTCGTAATTTCATTTTTTTTTTCACCGGCCTGTTGGCGGTTTTACTGCCGCTTTAACACAGACCGCCAGGTTTGTAATGACCACCTATATTTGGTACTACCAACATACCATCTTAGACATGGGCATTCTAGTATGTAGATC
Source organism: Pleurodeles waltl (assembly GCF_031143425.1). Taxonomy (NCBI): domain Eukaryota; kingdom Metazoa; phylum Chordata; class Amphibia; order Caudata; family Salamandridae; genus Pleurodeles; species Pleurodeles waltl. The sequence goes on from NC_090451.1 coordinate 373,804,673, forward strand.
ACAAATGGGGTACTGCAATTATGAATTGATTAATTTGCCTATCCTTCCCAGGTTTGCATACAGTATATTGCTTCCAGATGACATTATTACGACACGCCTTACAATGTCCACACGGAAAGAAACCCTGTAAGTTATGTTGTCTCAATTGAGGAATAGTAGTAATATCATTTGATCTTAACAAATCATGTAAACTACGTCCTCTTCTATATGTGATCTGCGGTCTTTTCTGTATTAAACCCCCACTAACGGGGTCACTCTTCAAGATCTTCCAATTCCTCTAAATAATATTGTTAATCTGTCTCGTATCCTCATTATATGTCATAATAAGTCTAGTCCCATCATTATCATCTGTCTGTTGTTTACTAATGTTGTCAAATAGGATATCAGTTCTTTTTATCCCCTTGATTTTGACAATTGCTTTTTTGATCACCCAATCGGGATATCCCTGTTGTTTAAATCTCTTAATCATCTCTCTTTGCTCAATTTCATAGGCTTCATTGGTACTACTGACTCTTTTAGCTCTTAGCAGTTCTCCATGGGGGATACTCCATTTGAAATTTTCTGGATGACCACTAGAGGCATGTAATAAACTGTTACCTGCTGTACTTTTACAAAAGAGCTCGGTGATGATCTTGTACTCACTAATATTGATCAGAGTGTCCAGAAATTCAATGGAAGATCTGCTTATGTTATAAGTCAGACTTATGTTTAAATCATTATTGTTTAATTTACAAACAAATTGTGTAGCTTCTTCTTCGGTTCATTTCCAAATAATAAAAAGGTCATCAATATATCTTAGCCATCAAATTGCCTGGCTAGTTTCTGGATATTGTTCCTCATCTTTAAAAATAATCTCTTCCCACCAACCTAAAAAAAGGCAGGCAAAACTGGGAGCAAAGCAAGTGCCCATCGCAGTCCCAAGAGTGTGTTGATATAAGGCCCCATTAAACAAGAACAAATTATTGGTCAGACAATACCTTATCATGTCCATTATCATGTCAGTATGGGCCAGATATTTTAATAATCTAGTACGTAAAAAATGTGGCAATGCCTTTGTCATGATCAGTAATAGTGTATAGGGAATTGACATCCAAAGTCACTAACAAAAAATCATCTTCCTATACAATACATTCCAGTTTACCCAGAAAGTCTTTAGTATCACGGACATATGATGGCAAGTTAACAACAAACTCTCTAAAAAAATAATCAACATATTTAGAAACATTCTCCAATGCACTGCCACACGATGATACTATAGGTCTCCCAGGAGGGTTACTTTCATTTTTATGAATCTTAGGAAGAATATACAACACCGGTAATCTGGGAAAATCTCTTTTGAGGAAGCAATATTCTTCCCATGTCAAAAAAAACCTTTATCTTTCCATTCCATAAGCAACTGCCAAATTCCTGTAACACTATTGGTGCATGCTTCTTCAGTAGTAACCTTATAGAACTGTGCATTATTAAGTTGGCGCATAACTTCCTCAATGTATTTTTGTTTATCCATGAGTACTATATTCCCACCCTTATCAGCGGGCCAAACAATTGTATCTTTGTCACTGGCCAAAGTTGTAATCAAATTTCTGTGAGATTGAGTCAAGTTTTGAATAAATCTAGGTTTAAACAATGTTCTATGTCGAAATCGAATTAGATCTTTGATCACCATATCATAAAATGTATCAATGTTATCATGATTCATAATAGGGAAGAATGTAGATTTAGGTTTATAGCCAGTTGGAACAGGCAAGTCATAAGTGATATTCAACTCATCAAGAATTTGCTAAACATTATTGACTACATTAGAATCTAATTCATACAGTGCCAAAAAAGAATCCACATCACTGATACAAAGCACATCTTGGTGGTCATTCCCCTGGGAACTTTCATCCCCCACATCCGGTGAATGTTTTTGTTTCAACCATTTTCTCAATTTCAATTTTCTAATAAACTTGAAAAAATCAATCCTTGTCTCAGCGTAATTAAAGCGTTCAGTAGGGCAAAGTGAAAGTCCTAAACATAATGTCGATTTATCACTCTCAGATAATTCAAAATTGGATAAACTCACAATTGTTTTATTCACCATATTGGTATCCATTATGTCTGTAAATTGGAGCTTCTTGTTATTTTTCCCACTTGTCCCATATTGAAATATGTTCTTGTTGTGATTTCTGAGTCTTTTTCGCCTCTTCTGACTCCGCCCCGTCTTCCTCTTCGGCCTGATTTCCTGCCTTTGTAATTTGAAGTTTGTCCTTGTTGGTTCTTGAAAACTTGCCTGCCACGTCGCAGCAGGCGATATTCGTCTAAAAAAGTTGCTGGTTCATTAGTGACTTCCTCAATAGATTTCTCACTCTCCGTGGAACTGGGAGTATCAGACTCCCTCATACTTTCTGCATCACTTTCCAGAAAAGGTTGTCTCTCCTCCAAAGGATGAATAGTGGAGGATGATTTATAAAGATGATCAAATTTCCTACTGAAAGTCAACATTCTCCAACTTTCATAGTCACCTATATCTCTATGTAATTTCAGTTTTTTCTTAGTTTTAATGTCATCCTCATATTTCTTCAATCTTATATTCATTGCTTCCGTAAATTTTGATATCACTTCCTTTTCAGATCGTACATCAAGGTCATCACTTATTTTCTTAATATCCCCTAGTAAAGCTTTCCGGTCATGACATGCATATTTAATAAGTATCTGAAACATATGCCTAGAACTAAGGGCTGAATTCTCTGCCTATTCCTTAAACATCTCCGGATTGGGTGTCTCATATGATGGGGTAATAAAAATATGTAAACCCCTTGGGACCATTTGTTAATCAACATAATTCTGCAGGGATGTGGCTTCCCACCATTTAGATATTTCAGCTTTACATAATTTCTCCAATTTGTGTAACAGGGTATTTAAGTCATTAGTACTCTCCTGACAGAAAACATCAGGACTCCTCTTAACCACATCTTTAGAAAATAATGTTTGTGCTGCCAACCGCCTCTCATTCTCTACATCATCATTCATTGTAAAACAGTGCTACAACAAAACTTTGATCAAAACTGAAAAACACAAATACCTCGAATCCCCTAGGAAAAATTCCTAGTTCCCCTTGCCTAATCCAACCAAAAATTGATCGATAATAATACTGCTGCCGCTATGCCAAGTTCAATTTCAGCTCTACCAGTAAAGATTATATAATTCAATAGAAAAGTTCCCACGATGTTCAAAAGGAAGAAGGAAACGGCTCTATTATTTCCATTAAAAAAATCGTCGAGGAGGATCACATACTTCAAGTCCGTGAGCAAATCCAACCAGCATGAGTTAAACACTCTAATCGCCTATGAGTCTCCTCCACACCAGCCGATAATAGTTTGGTCGGTAATCGGAGAAACCTTTACTGGAGAATAACGGGTTCGTTTGATGTGCTTCCGTTCCTATATCATTCCTCCGCTACACCTGATGTTTACTTGAAAGGAGATTCATCCGGAGTATCGAATCCTTTCAATACGCTCCCGTAACGCTTCAACGTACCGCTGTGCCACTCAGCGTCGGAGGCGCAGCCGCTGATATAAATCGAGGAAAGGCAAAAGTTCACTCCCCAAAAGCGGAATTCTCCAAAGATAACACAACACCATTCCGATTAGAGTGCTGGATATTATTCAATCGAAGAGGTACGTACTCTCATAGAAAAGCCGATACAAATGCAGCATTTAATAATGGCGGCCGGCCACAGAGTTCTTCTTCACACGTAAATCCAAATGCTTGATAATAAAACTCGATTGGCCCAAGAGGGGTGGTGCGAGAACCAGCACGAGCAAGCCGGTAATCCATAAATCACCAAATAAAGTCAAACAAATACCGCTGGCACACTCAGGAATCAAGGTGAAGCAAAATTCATTTTAATCCAAACACAACGCGTTTCGGCTAACAGGGCAGCTGTTTTATATTTGGTAGTTTGTTGCGGCCATCACAATTAGTCGCAAATTCAGCTTGTTTTTAAGAAAGTAAAAAAAAAAAAGATATATATATATATATATATATATATATATATATATATATATATACACATTGGTCCTCATTATGACATTGGCGGTAAGTCCCACTTACCGCCATGCTGACTGCCGCTAACATACCGCGACCGCGGCGGTATACCGCTATCCATATTATGACACACACATAGCAATCCGTCACAATACGGACACAAACACAAGTCCACCAGCCCAAAGGTCAGTGATAAACTGGCAGCACCAAAACCCACACCGTTACGCCAAGAGAACGACGCCCACAGCATTATGACCCACGAATCACCACGGTGGACATTGAACTGCGGTAAGCCATTGGCGGTACATACCGCCGCACTCAAAATACACATACACATACAAGACAACACCACATTGGATAATTCAAACTACACACACCAGACACTCATACACACACCACACCCACACCACTATAAAACACACTCCCACACCACCCACATCCCTTTATGATTCAAAGAAATTGACAACTGAGAGAGAGACACACCAAGAGCACCCACAGAACCAGAGCTACAGAACACCTCCACCCATACATCATCCATGCACCATACAGCACACACCCCAACACATCACCCCACAAAACCTCACACACACCACACACACTACACCCATGACACCACAAAGACACCCCAGGTTCTCAGAGCAGGAGCTAGGGGTCATGGTGGAGGGAATCATCGGGGTAGAGCCACAGCTATTCGGATCACAGGTGCGGCAGACATCCATTGCAAGGAAAATGGAGCTATGGTGGAGGATCGTGGACAGGGTCAATGCTGAGGGACAGCACCCCAGAACAAGGGATGACATCAGAAGAGGTGGAACGACCTGCGGGGGAAGGGGCGTTCCGTGGTTGCAAGACACCAGATAGCTGTACAGAGGACTGGCGGTGGACCCCCACCTCCTCCCCCACAACTAACAACATGGAAGGAGAAAGTCTTGGCAATACTGCATCCTGAGGGCCTGGCAGGAACAGCAGGAGGACTGGACTCTGGTAAGTCAAATCTTTACTACTTTCACCCCCCTCCCTGCATGCCATCACATACCTCCACCGTCATCCTCACTCCCATCACCACACCACCTCCCACACACCCCACCATAATAACCCAACCCATCCCAGACCCAGCACTGCATTACCACCAATGCATAGACACCACTCACAGACCTGCATGGACACCCATCACCACAGCATGCACACTAGAGAGAGTCACCTAGCCCACAAAATAGCTAATCACACAAGGCAAAGCTCACAGGACACTCAAACCATACAGGGCAACACACTGCTGCACAAGATGTCACACGCAAAAAACAATAACACTGCATTTACATCCCCACAGGTGCCACACCCAACGTCACCAGAGAGGAGTTGCCAGAAACATCCAGTCCCCCCACATAAGAGGCCCACAGTGATGACAGCAGCTCTGAACGCCTGGATCAGGATCACCAACCTGGCCCATCAGGGACCTCCCATCAGTCGGTTACCCAGCCACAGTCCCATACCACCACAGACCCTCCCCCCTCAGGAAACACTAGCAGAGCACCCACCCAGCGGGCCCATCCCTCTGTCCCTAGGACACATCAATCAGCAGTGTGTCCACCATTACAGGGACCCCAGGCAACCCCACAAACACAAGACGATCAGGGACCTGGGGTCAGCGGCAGTGGGCACACGGTTCAGGGGACAGAGGCACAGGACAACAGGGAAGCTGGGAGGAATGCTGTGCGACAGGGGGAGGACAGACCAGGGAACTGACTATCCATGAGGCACTCACCGCGATCCTGGGAGCATACCAACATTCACAGGATACAATGGGCCAGATACTGGACAAGTTGCAGGAGAACATGAGGATGCAGGAGGGACACTACCTGGGGATCAGGGAGGACTTGAAGGACATCAACACCACCCTGGTCACCATTGCAGGGGTGCTGGCAGACATGGCCAACACTATGAGGGAAACAGTGGCACCCAACCGGGTCCCTGCCACTAGCCAAACATATGAAAAGCTCCCCACTTCCGCTGCCGCTAGTGGACAGGAGGCCCCGCCACAGGACCAACAGGCCACCAACACCCCCTGCAGAAGGAGAACCACCCCGCCAACGTTCGCTGTGATCCAGGCAGAAACCAGAGACTATTGCCGAGACCCCCTTCAGGAAATAAGACTCTCCTGATTGTCACCCTTGTGTTCCACTCTGGCACCCTGTCCACCTTGAACTGCCATTGCTCCCCTTCCTATGTCCCCTTGGACAATGCACATGTGATAAAAATAGACTGGACTCTATCCTGGACTTTCCTCCATCATCACCCCAGCCCATTGCACATCCCCCGTATTTCTTTGCACTTAAATAAACACCCTTTGAAAAAATACAAGTATGGACTATGACAAATGATTCAAGTATGTATTCGTTTAACAAGGTTTAAACATTTTAATTCAACTGTACAGTAATGTATACATAGGAATGACCTGTAGTTGGCTGCAGTCAACACACCAGAAGCGATAGTGGGACACAAATATCTGCAATAGAGATGCCAGAGGGTACAGTGAGTGGCCATAGAAGTGGGAAATCAGCCTGCCAGTGACAATGTCAAACACAAAACTGTCAATTAAATGTGAAGTTACACTGTCTTACCTGTGTTTCATTGGAAGTATTGACGAATTATTGCACTTCTGCTGTCCTCATCCTCATCCTGTGCTTCCTCATCTTCACTGTCCATAGGGTCCACTGCTGCCACACGGCCATCTCCAGCCTCATCCTCCTGCAGAAAAAGCACCTGGCGACGTAAGGCAAGGTTGTGCAACATACAGCATGCAACAATGACCTGGCCGACCTTCTTGGGTGAGTAGTACAGGGATCCACTTGTTAGATGGAGGCAATGAAACCTGTCCTTCAGGAGGCCAAGGGTCCTCTCTATAATTATTTTTGGTCGCCTATGTGCCTCATTGTAACGTCCCTATGCCCTTGTCCTGGTATTCCTCACAGGGGTCAGTAGACATGAGAGGTTGGGGTAACCAGAGCCACCTGCAAATATCGATGGACAACTGTTAGCCACACACCAACTCTTATGGCCCACACCATACCCATACACCAACATATACTGGGTGGGAAACAGGGCTCACCTATTAGCCTATGCCTCTGGAGTTGAGCCATCACATATGGGATGCTGCTATTCCTCAAGATAAAGGCATCACACACAGACCCAGGATATTTTGCATTGACGTGGGAGATGTACTGGTCTGCCAGGCACACCATCTGCACATTCATGGAATTAAAGCTCTTTCGATTTCTGAACACCTGTTCCTTTCACCGGGGGGGGGGGGAACAAATGCAAAATGTGTACCATAAATTGCCTCAATATTGTTGGGGATATGTCCCATTACATGGAAATCAGCTTTCACTGTGGCCAAATCCTCCACCTGGGGGAAAACGATGTAGCTGCACATGTGTTTAATCAGGGCAGACAACACTCTGGTCAGCACTATTGAGAACATTGGCTGAGACATTCCTGCTGCCAAGCCCACTCTCACTTGGAAGGAGCCAGTTGCCAGGAAATGGAGCACTGATAACACTTGCACAAGTGGAGGGATCCCGGTTGGGTGATAGATAGCAGAGATTTGGTCAGGCTCAAATTGGGCACACAGCTCTGCGATTCTGGCCCTGTCCAGTCTATAGGTGAGGATAATGTACCTGTCATCCATTGTTGCCCAGGCCACCAGGGGTCTGTACAAGGGATATGTCTCCATCTCCTATTCATCCGCAGCGGTGGGCAAAATGGTGAGCAGATGGTCAGCATCTCTTATTTCCAACCACTACACTTCAGTGCATGTTGTGACTGTAACAGCATTTTGTTGGAGAGGTCCAAATGGTGCACATGTGTACTGTTACGCAGTAAGGAGCCATGGCCTGCACCCCCCCCGAAATGGCATCCGCCTGTCCTGTTTGGAGGGACAGGTACAAATGAAGTAATTCCGCTGTCGAAAACCGCCGTGCAACTCCTCATTGGTGAACATTGGGCTCTATGGGGTACAGTGGCCAATGGTGATGTACGCCGGCAATGACGGTATGCGCCGCTGTGGAAGTGACCACCATTATCTATCTGTTCACTCACTTGCTACCTGACTTTCAACAGGAGAGGACCTACACTGCATATGCTGCTGTGACCTGTGTCTGGAACTGACCATGGCTCGTGCGACTGGGGAAATGGCCCCTGCCTTCACCTCGGTGGAGTTGGAGAGACTGGTGGATGGGGTTCTACCCCAGTACTGAGTGCTGTATGGGCCTCCAGACCAACAGGTGAGTACACTGTGTGTACGATGTATGGGGCGTGAATGCATGGAGTGCTGTGTGTGAAGGCCTCATATAGGGGGTGTGTGGTGGATGGGCCCTGGGCAGCGTGCAGCATGTATAGTGGGCCATGTCTGTGCTAATGGGGATGGGAAGGGACATGCTGGGCCATGAGTGTAACAGACAGGACGGTCGGACTAATACCTTTTCCTGTGTCCATTTCCCTGCAGGTCAGCACCCATCAGAAAAAGGGTATGTGGTGTGCCATCGCCAAGGACGTGTGGACCTTCGGTGTCTACGGCAGGCGGGGCACCCACTGATAGTAATGGTGGGAGGACCTGAGACGCTAGGCACGGAAGACGGCGGAGGCCCAGCTGGAGATGGCCTCCCAACGAGGAAGGGGTGCCCGTCGAACCCTGACCCCCCTGATGGCCTGCATACTGGCGGTGGCCTATCCGGAGCTGGAGGGGTGCTTGGGGGCATCACAGAAGCCACAAGGGGGTGAGTACAGTGCCCTAATATACAACATGCGCCTGGTGGGGCGGTCTCCAAGTGGGGAATGTGGGCCTGTGGGTGCCCCTAGGCCAGGTCTGACATTGCATAGTAGGTCCCATGTTGGGCAGGGTTCTGAAGTGAAATTCCTCCAACCAAGCTAGTAGGCATCCACTACTGCGCAGGGGTCTGTGGGTCTCAGGTATGCTGTAATTGGCATTAGGTGTCCCTATCCATGGCCTGGTGACAAGCATTGTGACTGGTAGTACATTGCCTAGTGCATAGGGCTGTTCCCTGTGTGTGTGTTGTGTATGCCAACGGTGGTATTTGTGCCGCCATCGACCAAGTGTATCCTTTGTCTCTTCCCCCTATTTTTGTTTTGTCACCCTGTCCTTCTGTGCATTAACATCATCTGGCGGAGGAGCAGAGGCACCGGCAACGGAGGGAGCTGCATCCCACAGGACCCAGAATGATGAATCCACCGACGGTGAGGGCACCAGTGGGACGGAGGGCGAGGGGAGCACCACGGTGGAGACAGGAGGGGACAGTTCCAACACGGATACCTCCTCTGATGGAAGCTCCCTGTTGGTGGTGGATACCTCTGTGCCCACCCCAGCTACAGGTACAGCTGCCACCCCTGTACTAGCTCTGCCCTCCCAGCAGCCCCTCAGCCAGTTTCCCATGCCCGCTCACCCAGGAGGGTGGGCATCTCCTTTCCCCCAGGCACCTCAGGCCCTGCCCCAGTTAGCCCTGCTGCCCTGAGTGAGGAGTATATTGACTTCCTGTGATCCATCTCTGTTGGGCAGTTAACCATTGCGAATGCCATACAGGGACTGGCAGCTCAAATGCAACAAACAAATGCATTTCTGGTGGGCATGGTGGCCCAACATAGATCAATCCAGACTCTGGCCTCCTCTCTGATGGTAGCCATTGTCCCTGTTTCTAGCCTCCCCCCTTCAACTTCCTCTACCCAATCCCATTCTCCTCAACCCCAGCCTTTCCCAAGCACACAGGCAGACGAGCGTGCACCCAGGACACCACACAAGAGTGGCACAGGCAAACACAACCAGCACACTTCATCCCACAGGCACTCACTCAAACACCATCCAGATGCAGCCATACCAACATCCACTGCCTCCACTGTGGCCCCCTCCTGCTCGTCCTCAACCTTCCTCCCAGTAGCGTCTACACTCATACCTGCTTGCACTACATCCTCATCCACCACCCCCATCACCAGCACACCTAACAGCACACACCCCTCACTGGCAGTCACCACCCCCACTTCCATGTACACGTCCCCCGTGTCCTCTCCCACTGTGTCTGTGCCCCCTCCTCCCAAAGTACACAAACGCAAGCACTCAGACACCAAACAGCCATCCACCTCGCAACAGCATCCAGCCCGTGCACCTGCACCCAAACACAGCAGACTGACACCTCCTACAACCACTCCGTCTTCCTGCCCCAATGTCCCTAAGAAGCTTTTCCTCATGAATATTGACCTCTTCCTTAGCCCTCCCCCCATCCCTCACTTCAGGCCAGTGTGGTCAAAACCCAGGCAAGCTCCTCAGCCAGCCAGTCCATGGGCACAGTAGTGTCCACAGCTACACCAGGTGGGAGAGGATCACGGGCATCAGACAGCCACACTGAAAGGGTAACTGCACCAAGTGCTGCAAAGAAGGGCAAGGAGGCAACCCCAGCTGCTAAAAGGCAGGGCAAGGAGGCACCCCCAGCTGTTAAAAGGAAGGGCAAAGAGCAATCCACGGCTGCTGACAGGAAGGGCAAGGAGCAGTCTCCACCTGCTGCCAAAAGGAGCAAGGAGCCATCCCCAGCTGCTGGCAGGAAGGGCAGGGGGCCTGCACCAGCAGGCAAAAAGGACAAGAGGACTGGTGCTAGGACTCAGTCGGAGCCCCCACCACTAACAATGGTGGTTCAGCCATCCGAGGTTGCAGGGGAAGAGCTGGTGCCTCCCCTCACCACTGCTAGCACAGCCACCAGCTCTGCCACCAGCACCGCCACCAGCGCCGCCACCAGTACTGCCACCAGCAGCAGCAGCCAAAGTGGGCAGCCATCCGAGGCTGCAAGGGAAGGGCTGGAGCCTCCCCCCACCACTGCTAGCACAGCCACCAGCACCGCCACCAGCACAGCCACCAGCAGCACCGTCCCCAGTGGGCAGCCGTCCAAGGCTGCAGGGGAAGAGCTGGAGCCTCCCCCCACCACTGCTAGCACTGCCACCAGCACCACTGCCAGCAGCAGCAGCCCCAGTGGGCAACCATCCGAGGCTGCAGGGGATGGGCTGGAGCCTCCCCCCACCACTGCTAGCACCGCCACCAGCAGCAGCAGAAGCCCCAGTGGGCAGCTGTCCGAGGCTGCAGGGGAAGGGCTGGAGCCTCCCCCCACTAGTGTTAGCACTGCCACCAGCTCCACCACCAGCACCGCCACCAGAAGCAGCAGCCCCAGTGGGCAGCCACCCGAGGCTGCAGGGGATGGGCTGGAGCCTCCCCCCACCAATGCTAGCACCGCCACAAGCACGACTGCCAGCAGCAACTGCCCCACTGGGCAGCCGTCCGAGGCTGCAGGGGAAGGGCTGGAGCCCCCCCTCCACTGCCAGCTCCACCAGTAGCACCACCACTGCCACCACTGTGCAGCCGTCACCGCTAGCGGACAGTGTGTAGTCCTTTGTCCATGGGCTGTTGTGCAGCCTGGCCCCAGCAATTCCTGTGGGTCTGCCACCCAGGTGAGACCTTGCACTCCCCAAGATCTGCATCGATGGGCACAATGCCCCCTCCAGAACCAGTGGAGAAGTCATCCACTCAATCCAACCGCCACAAGATGAAGCTCACTTCGCACAGTGCCCCCTCCGGAACAAGCGGCAAAGCCATCCTCTCACCCCATCCTTCCCAGGGTGAAGCTCACTGGGCACAATACCCCCTCCAGAACCAGTGGAGAAGCCATCCACTCACCCCATCCTTCCCAGGATGAAGCTCATTGGGCACAATGCCCCATCCAGAACCAGTGAAGAAGCCATCCACTCACCCCATCCCTCCCAGGATGAAGCTCACTGGGCACAAATCTCCCTCCATAACCAGTGGGCAAATCACCAACTTGAGAGACTATGGCCTTGTACTCCCCAGGACCAAGCAGTGTGCAATTCATCCACTTGAGAAACTGTGGCCTCCAGGACCAGTGGTGTTGTACCATCTTCCAGCTAAGGTGCCCCCTGAGGGATACCCAATCCCCTTGAGGTGCCGGGCTATTTTCGACCTGATGCCCCTGCAATGTTCTCTCTGTGCTGTTGCAGGAGTACGTTGGGGCCTTGAACTATGTGATGTGGCCCTGTGGCCCACGGACATTGAGGACTGGGCAGTGTCCCTACATTTATAAATATGTATATACTTTTTTATTTGGATGTACGTATTTATACTATTTTATCTTCTTACACTCACTTTAATCTATTGGTGTTGTCCTTGCATTATTCCTGAGGGGTACGGGGTACATATGTTATGTTGCTACATCTGCTTGTGTGTATGGGTGTGGGGGGGTGTGTGTTGCGTGTGTGTGTCTCTCTCTTTTTCCTCCCCCTCTCCCCTGCGTGCTAGGCGGCTGTACTCACCATGGTTGTCTTCACCGGCGTTGGTGTTTGTAATGGAGCAGAAGGTAGAAGAGCATGGGGAACACATGCAGCTCGGGCTCCATGGCGGCGTGGTTGTTCCCTGAGTCTCCACAGGTGAGTCATTTCCCTTCTGTGTTCTGTTTCTGCCAGGCTTTTGATCTTGTTGGTACCGCCCCGGAAAAGGTGGCAGATAGGTGTGTCATATTAATGTGGGCGGAACATTGTCTTCCGTCTGGCTGTTGGCGGTTACTGCCGTGGTACAAATACACAGAAAGAGAGCAAGGGAAGCAAGGCTAACCCACACCGCCTCCCACGAGAAACTATATAATCACAAAAGGTGTGGGGTAGTAGGAACCGGGAGTAAGACTGGGTTAGTCTTTAACCAGTGCCTGGTTACATTAGGTTGCTTGATAGGGGGTGCTGTGTTGCCCTACAGGAGTAGCGGGGGATTTTCCTTTACGGACTAGGTGGTCTCACACACATAATAGTGTCTTGCTTCATCATATGACCACCTAGCCCCACCTAAGTAAGGTGATACTACTCAGGCGGACTCGACCTCTGGTTAAAAGAACCAGAGGGAGTGCTGAAATTAAATTGACTGGATAGTTACAGTGATCCAGAGGGGGTGAATAATAAAATTACCTAACATGTCACCGGTGGCTCTTGTTAGTTTTTAATGGTGGTGCATGTTGGTAAGACTAAAACTAAGGGGGAAGGCTCGTTAGAGGATAATGTCTCTTGGAGTCTAAAAGGGGTTGAACAAGACCAACATGTTTCTTCCCTCACTAAGTGCTGGTAGGTCAGGGGCATTCGTCAGGGTCGGAGCACATGTAATAAGTACGGTGCTCAAAGTGAAAGTGTGTGTCCTACCTGAACAGGTAGTTCACGGTGGGGTAGGCCTATAGTAAATGATAAATAGATCACAATTAATTCAGAGTGATAGAGAGGTGGCAAACCACAGCACACGACACAGCAATCAGTGAGAAAATGAAAAAATGCACTCACACATGCATGCAATTGTGACTTACCCCGGAGCTGGGGGCGTATTGCCTCTGGTCTGGCTAGAACCGGGGGGGGGGGTTTCCCTTGTAGTCACACTCTGAGGAGATTAAGGGTTTAGCAAGGGGGGACAAGGAGAAGAAAGGGAGCTAAGGACGCATAGTGCGCTAGCAGAAAGGAGGAAACTGCGCAGGGTGTGCTACAGACAGGGGGAGGCCAATAGGGCAGGTTAGTGAGGCAAGGAAGGGGCAAGAGGTGAAAAGGTAAAGAGAAAGATCTAGGTAAAGAGAGAGAGAGAAGGAATGTCACAGTGAAAAAAAGAAAAAGAAGAAGGAAGAAAAGGAAAAAAGGAAAAAGAAAGAAAGCAGAGGAACTACAGATAGAAAAGGCTACCAGAAAAATGGCCGGTAGCAATGAAAGGAAAAGAAAAAGAAGATTTCTCGGGCCAAAATAGCCCACACTTACCACGCCAAAGGGAATACCATGGGGGGTACCTACGTGCCGGAGCCAGGCCGCTCTGGTACTGTCTGACCGACTTGCCAGGTCTTTATGAGGAGCTCCAGCCAATCGATGCGGAGCTGCAGAGGTCAGGGGCGGTGCCCGGTAATTACACTCAGGTGTGCTGTGCGTTGAAGAAAAAAGAACACCCAGAGCGTCGGGAAAAGCCGCGCCCCCTCGGGGGCTATGCTGGGTGCGGAGCCTCAGGGGCCCTGATTGGTCTAAGTAAAGCGCACCGTCCCGCGGGGGCACCCGGGTATGGGGCCCCGCGGGGAGCGTCGCGTATGGTGATGGTGCGGAGGAACAGGACGCCTCGTCCGCGGCGCAGCTGGCGCGCACGGGCGAGCGTCCTGCAGTGACGCGCCGCGCATTGTGCGGCGCGTCACTGGACCCGTGGGACTCTGGGGAAGTGAGTCCCACGGGGGAAAGGCCTGGTTGTCCGAGGAGGGCGACCAGGGGAAAGAAAAGAGAAAGAAAGAGCGGGAAGGGGGAAAAAAAGGGGGGGGAAGGGAACACTAAAGAGAGGGGGGGCAAAACAATAAAAGAGAGGAAGGGAGAGGAAGGGAGACTGGCAATGTGGGATTAAGGGCGGGGAACAGCGTAGGGACTAGATAAGAAAGACGGGGTAAAGGAGAGGACGAAGGGGAAGAGAGCAGAAAGGTGGGGGGGGGGAAAAAAAGAGAAAGAAACAGAGAAGAAAATGGGGGAGGGGGGAGGGAAAGAAGGGAGGGAAAAAGAAAAACCTAGGAAGAAAAAGGGAAAGAAAGACCGAGGGAGATGAAATGAATAGAAAAAAAGGGGGAAAAATTGGGGGGAGCTTTAGAGCAGGGAAGGGGAGAAGAGGTTATAGATAGAAAAGGCAGGAAGGATAAGACGAGGGGGGGGGGGAAGAAGAGGAAGAAAAAATATGAAAAGAGAGGAGGGAGAAAAAACACAACACAGGGGCAATCCAGCAGATGTTGAGAAAATAGAAAAGAAAGAAAAGGGGGGGGGGAGAAAAAAAGGGGGGGGAGAGGGAAGGTGAAGGAACGACAATGGCTAGTCTACTAGGGGTCGGGGGAACTACTCTGGTAGGTCAGGTAAGGTTATGATACACAGGTATGAAAAATAATAGGTCCCCCAATGGGGATTAGAAGGGCTCGAGGAATGTCAGTCAAGTTATCTAATACTAGTTATGATCCTAGGTGGGTCGTCATAGAACAAAGGTCTCATTTTGGTATTTTTAGTCATCAGCCTAGAGCTGACCATTGAATATTGTCATTCAGTCCTAAGGTGTCCGTTCGCAACCTCCAAATCCATCTCTGTTCATACATTAGGAGCTTGTGTTTGGCATTGATTGCTGTGGATTTAAGTTGATCCAGTACCACCCACTGCATATCATCAGGATGGTGATTGCTGGAGATATAGTGCTCTGTGAGTCTTGTGGCATCTCTTTTGCACCGGATGGTGCTTCTATGCTCGCAGATGCGTGTGCCCACTCTTTGTGTCGTCATCCCAATGTATTTCTTGTCACAAGGGCATGTGATCATATACACCACATTTTTACTGTTGCAGTTCGTTAGTTGCCTAAGCTCCCAGGGTGTTTGTAATCCCAAGTCAAGTGTGAGGGTTTTCTTAGTAAAGGCGCAAACACTGCAATTGCCGCAAGGGTAATGTCCTTTGGGAGGGGGAAGGTCCCAGAGGGTCTTCTGTCTGCTTGTGGTGGGATTTATCCGAGGGCGGGTATGCACGATCATATCCCGGATGCTTTTTGCCTTTCTGTAGGCATTCATGGGGATCTCAAAAGGGAGACCACCAGAGGTGAGGATTTTCCAGTCTTCATTTATTATCTTTTTGATCATGTTGGACGCTGGGTTGAATGTGGTCACACAGATCAAGGGGTTCCCCTTACTGATTCGACTGCTTGGGTGCAGTAGAGTCTCTCTAGGGCTCACACGGGCCCGTTTGTCTGCTCTCCTCAATAGGTGATCCGGGTATCCTCTTGCTCGAAGTTTGCCACTAAGTAGCTGAGCATGCTTTTTGTAGTCCGTTAGTTCCGTACAGTTCCGTCTAAGGCGGAGGTATTGCCCCACTGGGAGGTTTTCCCTGAGGGAACGTGGATGAAAGCTCTGAAACTGGAGGAGAGTGTTCCTATCAGTGGGCTTGTAGTACACTTCTGTTATAAGGGAGCCATTTCTCTCAGTTATTAGTAGGTCAAGGAAGGAGACTGCCGGGTTGCCTACTGTGGCTGTGAATCTTAGAAAGGGATTAAGGGTGTTTAGCCACGTGATGAAGATGGTTGCTTCTTCCCTTGTACCTCTCCAGATAATCAGGATGTCATCGATATATCTTTTCCATAACCTGATATGGTTGATGTATGGGTTTTCTTCAGTAAGTACCATTGCTTTCTCGAAGTGATCCACGTATAGACATGCCAGGCTGGGTGCAAAGGTGCTCCCCATTGAGGTGCCCTGGATCTGTAAAAAGAAGTTCTTGTTGAACTCAAAGAAATATCTGGTGAGAGCTAAATGGGCTAAATCCAGGATGAATTCTGGAGGGGAGATGTAATTCCAGGTGCCCTTATTTAATAGATCGCTGACCACTTTGAGAGTTGCTTCTTGTGGAATATTAGTGTATAGCGACTCCACATCCAATGTCATGAGATGCTCGCTATCTTTGTCAAATTCTACGGTGTTTAAAAGGGAGAGCACGTCTGTTGTGTCTTTTAGGTAGGTGGGAATTTGTTTCACGAATGGTTGAAGAAACCAGTCGCAGAATTGCGACAGAGGTTCCAGCAAAGAACCAATCCCGGAAACAATTGGTCTCCCTGGGGGTGGATGCTTGTCCTTGTGGATTTTGGGCAGAATATAGAAATACGGAGTTTTTGGATTAGGTTGAGTGAGGAAGGAGGCCTCATGTTTGGTGATCCAACCGTTGCTCATGCCCTTGTCTACAAGGAAAGTGATCTCTTCACTGACCTCTTCTGTTGGGTCCCTTGATAGTCTCTTGTAGTGATGGTCATTATTTAGTAGGCGTAGGCATTCAGAATTGTACATCACTGTGGGCATTATTACTATAGCCCCGCCCTTGTCGGCTGGTTTGATAGTGATGGAAGAGTCGTTACTAAGGTCGTGGAGGGCTGAAAGTTCTTCAGTGCTGATGTTATGGAAAGACTCCCTCTGAGTCTTCTGTAGATCGTCAATCCTCCTGCTCACCGATTTTTCAAATGCCAAAACTTCGGGTGGCATGAGGTGGGAGGTGGGAGTAAATTTGGATTTGGGACGTAGCCCAGTGTTTTTATCACGTTCCGGGTTGGGTTCGGGGTTCTGGAGAAAGAAGGTTCTAAGCCTGATCTTCCGAAAGAACTCTGCTAGTTCTATCCTTAGTTTGAAGACGTCAAGTTTTGGGGTGGGGACGAAACCCAGGCCTTTCTCTAAGGCTTGGAGTTCGTTAGTATTAAGCACTCGTGAGCTTAAGTTAACGACTGTAGTGGACCCCTTAGTTACGTTCTGCTGGTGCTGGGGGATTCGTCGTCTGTTGGTCCCTCCTTTAGGTTCCAACTGACTCCCTTTTTCCTGCCCCTTCCCCGTCCGGGGCCTCTCCCAAAAAAAGGAACATTGGGATAAGACCACGTCGTTTGTGACTGGGGATATAGTGGGGCTTGGAATTGGTTGGGTGGCCCATAAGGGGAGGGCCATCCCCAGGGAGGTATGTTGAGCAATGGGGGTGGTGGGCCTGTGAATGACGTAGGCCAGTTATTCCGAGTATTCCCCCTCCTACCCCGCCTTGGCCGTGTTGGTTGTGTCCGGTTAGAGTCGGAGTCTGAACTGGAGTAACCCCCCGAGGAGGTGTCGGAAGGCAAAGAGGATTGGGCTACAAAATCTTCCCTGGAGTAGGGATGTACTCTCTCTAGGGAGAACCTGTCCAGATCATTCTGGAATTTGGCAATTTTACGGTGAGTCAAGTAGTCTTTGAACTCACCGATTGTCTTATTAGTTTCTTCTAGTTTCTTCTTAAATGCTGCGGCTGCAAGTCCAGTTTTTAGGTTACTTTCTGCCGCTTTGATTTGAATCATTAGGGTATCTGATAGTCTGGTGGCTGTCTTAATGATTAGGATTAACCAATCACGTGTGCATTTCCAGGCTATTAGTGACCAGTCTTTTCTAAATTCTTTATCTTCTAGGAAGATACGCGGTTCAGTAGTGATGATCAGCCCATTTGGTGCTGCGTTTTTCCTCAGATATTCAGTGAGGACAGCCCCATGTAGTATGGTTTTAACTTTTGTCCTTTTTAGTTCAATCAAAGTGTCCCAGTCCCCTAATTGGGCTATTGTCTTGGAAAGTGAAGAATCTCCTAAAAGTGAGGGTGCTGCGAGGATGGCCTGGAGCTCCCCCTCGCTGAGGGCAAGTCCTTCAGCCATACCCAGAGGAGTATGGCAGAGGTTTCTAGTTGACCTGTGCGTCTGTCACAGGGTTTATAGAACAAGACTCTCACAGCTGGCTGCTGCGCTAACTACAAATACACAGAAAGAGAGCAAGGGAAGCAAGGCTAACCCACACCGCCTCCCAAGAGAAACTATATAATCACAAAAGGTGTGGGGTAGTAGGAACCGGGAGTAAGACTGGGTTAGTCTTTAACCAGTGCCTGGTTACATTAGGTTGCTTGATAGGGGGTGCTGTGTTGCCCTACAGGAGTAGCGGGGGATTTTCCTTTACGGACTAGGTGGTCTCACACACATAATAGTGTCTTGCTTCATCATATGACCACCTAGACCCACCTAAGTAAGATGATACTACTCAGGCGGACTCGACCTCTGGTTAAAAGAACCAGAGGGAGTGCTGAAATTAAATTGACTGGATAGTTACAGTGATCCAGAGGGGGTGAATAATAAAATTACCTAACATGTCACCGGTGGCTCTTGTTAGTTTTTAATGGTGGTGCATGTTGGTAAGACTAAAACTAAGGGGGAAGGCTCGTTAGAGGATAATGTCTCTTGGAGTCTAAAAGGGGTTGAACAAGACCAAAATGTTTCTGCCCTCACTAAGTGCTGGTAGGTCAGGGGCATTCGTCAGGGTCGGAGCACGTGTAATAAGTACGGTGCTCAAAGTGAAAGTGTGTGTCCTACCTGAACAGGTAGTTCACGGAGGGGTAGGCCTATAGTAAATGATAAATAGATCACAATTAATTCAGAGTGATAGAGAGGTGGCAAACCACAGCACACGACACAGCAATCAGTGAGAAAATGAAAAAATGCACTCACACATGCATGCAATTGTGACTTACCCCGGAGCTGTGGGCGTATTGCCTCTGGTCTGGCTAGAACCGGGGGGGGGGTTTCCCTTGTAGTCACACTCTGAGGAGATTAAGGGTTTAGCAAGGGGGGACAAGGAGAAGAAAGGGAGCTAAGGACGCATAGTGCGCTAGCAGAAAGGAGGAAACTGCGCAGGGTGTGCTACAGACAGGGGGAGGCCAATAGGGCAGGTTAGTGAGGCAAGGAAGGGGCAAGAGGTGAAAAGGTAAAGAGAAAGAACTAGGTAAAGAGAGAGAGAGAAGGAATGTCACAGTGAAAAAAAGAAAAAGAAGAAGGAAGAAAAGGAAAAAAGGAAAAAGAAAGAAAGCAGAGGAACTACAGATAGAAAAGGCTACCAGAAAAATGGCCGGTAGCAATGAAAGGAAAAGAAAAAGAAGATTTCTCGGGCCAAAATAGCCCACACTTACCACGCCAAAGGGAATACCATGGGGGGTACCTACGTGCAGGAGCCAGGCCGCTCTGGTACTGTCTGACCGACTTGCCAGGTCTTTATGAGGAGCTCCAGCCAATCGATGCGGAGCTGCAGAGGTCAGGGGCGGTGCCCGGTAATTACACTCAGGTGTGCTGTGCGTTGAAGAAAAAAGAACACCCAGAGCGTCGGGAAAAGCCGCGCCCCCTCGGGGGCTATGCTGGGTGCGGAGCCTCAGGGGCCCCGATTGGTCTAAGTAAAGCACACCGTCCCGCGGGGGCACCCGGGTACGGGGCCCCGCGGGGAGCGTCGCGTATGGTGACGGTGCGGAGGAACAGGACGCCTCGTCCGCGGCGCAGCTGGCGCGCACGGGCGAGCGTCCTGCAGTGACGCGCCGCGCATTGTGCGGCGCGTCACTGGACCCGTGGGACTCTGGGGAAGTGAGTCCCACGGGGGAAAGGCCTGGTTGTCCGAGGAGGGCGACCAGGGGAAAGAAAAGAGAAAGAAAGAGCGGGAAGGGGGAAAAAAAGGGGGGGGGGAAGGGAACACTAAAGAGAGGGGGGGGCAAAACAATAAAAGAGAGGAAGGGAGAGGAAGGGAGACTGGCAATGTGGGACTAAGGGCGGGGAACAGTGTAGGGACTAGAGTAGAAAGACGGGGTAAAGGAGAGGACGAAGGGGAAGAGAGCAGAAAGGTGGGGGGGAAAAAAAAAAAGAGAAAGAAACAGAGAAGAAAATGGGGGAGGGGGGGGGAAGAAGGGAGGGAAAAAGAAAAACCTAGGAAGAAAAAGGGAAAGAAAGACCGAGGGAGATGAAATGAATAGAAAAAAACGGGGAAAAAATTAGGGGGAGCTTTAGAGCAGGGAAGGGGAGAAGAGGTTATAGATAGAAAAGGCAGGAAGGATAAGACGAGGGGGGGGGAAAAAGAAGAGGAAGAAAAAATATGAAAAGAGAGGAGGGAGAAAAAACACAACACAGGGGCAATCCAGCAGATGTTGAGAAAATAGAAAAGAAAGAAAAGGGGGGGGAGAAAAAAGGGGGGGAGGGAAGGTGAAGGAACGACAATGGCTAGTCTACTAGGGGTCGGGGGAACTACTCTGGTAGGTCAGGTAAGGTTATGATACACAGGTATGAAAAATAATAGGTCCCGCAATGGGGATTAGAAGGGCTCGAGGAATGTCAGTCAAGTTATCTAATACTAGTTATGATCCTAGGTGGGTCGTCATAGAACAAAGGTCTCATTTTGGTATTTTTAGTCATCAGCCTAGAGCTGACCATTGAATATTGTCATTCAGTCCTAAGGTGTCCGTTCGCAACCTCCAAATCCATCTCTGTTCATACATTAGGAGCTTGTGTTTGGCATTGATTGCTGTGGATTTAAGTTGATCCAGTACCACCCACTGCATATCATCAGGATGGTGATTGCTGGAGATATAGTGCTCTGTGAGTCTTGTGGCATCTCTTTTGCACCGGATGGTGCTTCTATGCTCGCAGATGCGTGTGCCCACTCTTCGTGTCGTCATCCCAATGTATTTCTTGTCACAAGGGCATGTGATCATATACACCACATTTTTACTGTTGCAGTTCGTTAGTTGCCTAAGCTCCCAGGGTGTTTGTAATCCCAAGTCAAGTGTGAGGGTTTTCTTAGTAAAGGCGCAAACACTGCAATTGCCGCAAGAGTAATGTCCTTTGGGAGGGGGAAGGTCCCAGAGGGTCTTCTGTCTGCTTGTGGTGGGATTTATCCGAGGGCGGGTATGCACGATCATATCCCGGATGCTTTTTGCCTTTCTGTAGGCATTCATGGGGATCTCAAAAGGGAGACCACCAGAGGTGAGGATTTTCCAGTCTTCATTTATTATCTTTTTGATCATGTTGGACGCTGGGTTGAATGTGGTCACACAGATCAAGAGGTTCCCCTTACTGCTTCGACTGCTTGGGTGCAGTAGAGTCTCTCTAGGGCTCACACGGGCCCGTTTGTCTGCTCTCCTCAATAGGTGATCCGGGTATCCTCTTGCTCGAAGTTTGCCACTAAGTAGCTGAGCATGCTTTTTGTAGTCCGTTAGTTCCGTACAGTTCCATCTAAGGCGGAGGTATTGCCCCACTGGGAGGTTTTCCCTGAGGGAACGTGGATGAAAGCTCTGAAACTGGAGGAGAGTGTTCCTATCAGTGGGCTTGTAGTACACTTCTGTTATAAGGGAGCCATTTCTCTCAGTTATTAGTAGGTCAAGGAAGGAGACTGCCGGGTTGCCTACTGTCCCCACCCCAAAACTTGACGTCTTCAAACTAAGGATAGAACTAGCAGAGTTCTTTCGGAAGATCAGGCTTAGAACCTTCTTTCTCCAGAACCCCGAACCCAACCCGGAACGTGATAAAAACACTGGGCTACGTCCCAAATCCAAATTTACTCCCACCTCCCACCTCATGCCACCCGAAGTTTTGGCATTTGAAAAATCGGTGAGCAGGAGGATTGACAATCTACAGAAGACTCAGAGGGAGTCTTTCCATAACATCAGCACTGAAGAACTTTCAGCCCTCCACGACCTTAGTAACGACTCTTCCATCACTATCAAACCAGCCGACAAGGGCGGGGCTATAGTAATAATGCCCACAGTGATGTACAATTCTGAATGCCTACGCCTACTAAATAATGACCATCACTACAAGAGACTATCAAGGGACCCAACAGAAGAGGTCAGTGAAGAGATCACTTTCCTTGTAGACAAGGGCATGAGCAACGGTTGGATCACCAAACATGAGGCCTCCTTCCTCACTCAACCTAATCCAAAAACTCCGTATTTCTATATTCTGCCCAAAATCCACAAGGACAAGCATCCACCCCCAGGGAGACCAATTGTTTCCGGGATTGGTTCTTTGCTGGAACCTCTGTCGCAATTCTGCGACTGGTTTCTTCAACCATTCGTGAAACAAATTCCCACCTACCTAAAAGACACAACAGACGTGCTCTCCCTTTTAAACACCTTAGAATTTGACAAAGATAGCGAGCATCTCATGACATTGGATGTGGAGTCGCTATACACTAATATTCCACAAGAAGCAACTCTCGAAGTGGTCAGCGATCTATTAAATAAGGGCACCTGGAATTACATCACCCCTCCAGAATTCATCCTGGATTTAGCCCATTTAGCTCTCACCAGAAATTTCTTTGAGTTCAACAAGAACTTCTTTTTACAGATCCAGGGCACCTCAATGGGGAGCACCTTTGCACCCAGCCTGGCATGTCTATACGTGGATCACTTCGAGAAAGCAATGGTACTTACTGAAGAAAACCCATACATCAACCATATCAGGTTATGGAAAAGATATATCGATGACATCCTGATTATCTGGAGAGGTACAAGGGAAGAAGCAACCATCTTCATCACGTGGCTAAACACCCTTAATCCCTTTCTAAGATTCACAGCCACAGTAGGCAACCCGGCAGTCTCCTTCCTTGACCTACTAATAACTGAGAGAAATGGCTCCCTTATAACAGAAGTGTACTACAAGCCCACTGATAGGAACACTCTCCTCCAGTTTCAGAGCTTTCATCCACGTTCCCTCAGGGAAAACCTCCCAGTGGGGCAATACCTCCGCCTTAGACGGAACTGTACGGAACTAACGGACTACAAAAAGCATGCTCAGCTACTTAGTGGCAAACTTCGAGCAAGAGGATACCCGGATCACCTATTGAGGAGAGCAGACAAACGGGCCCGTGTGAGCCCTAGAGAGACTCTACTGCACCCAAGCAGTTGAAGCAGTAAGGGGAACCCCTTGATCTGTGTGACCACATTCAACCCAGCGTCCAACATGATCAAAAAGATAATAAATGAAGACTGGAAAATCCTCACCTCTGGTGGTCTCCCTTTTGAGATCCCCATGAATGCCTACAGAAAGGCAAAAAGCATCCGGGATATGATCGTGCATACCCGCCCTCGGATAAATCCCACCACAAGCAGACAGAAGACCCTCTGGGACCTTCCCCCTCCCAAAGGACATTACCCATGCGGCAATTGCAGTGTTTGCGCCTTTACTAAGAAAACCCTCACACTTGACTTGGGATTACAAACACCCTGGGAGCTTAGGCAACTAACGAACTGCAACAGTAAAAATGTGGTGTATATGATCACATGCCCTTGTGACAAGAAATACATTGGGATGACGACACAAAGAGTGGGCACACGCATCTGCGAGCATAGAAGCACCATCCGGTGCAAAAGAGATGCCACAAGACTCACAGAGCACTATATCTCCAGCAATCACCATCCTGATGATATGCAGTGGGTGGTACTGGATCAACTTAAATCCACAGCAATCAATGCCAAACACAAGCTCCTAATGTATGAACAGAGATGGATTTGGAGGTTGCAAACGGACACCTTAGGACTGAATGACAATATTCAATGGTCAGCTCTAGGCTGATGACTAAAAATACCAAAATGAGACCTTTGTTCTATGACGACCCACCTAGGATCATAACTAGTATTAGATAACTTGACTGACATTCCTCGAGCCCTTCTAATCCCCATTGCGGGACCTATTATTTTTCATACCTGTGTATCATAACCTTACCTGACCTACCAGAGTATTTCCCCGACCCCTAGTAGACTAGCCATTGTCGTTCCTTCACCTTCCCTCCCCCCCTCTTTTTTTCTCCCCCCCCCTTTTCTTTCTTTTCTATTTTCTAAACATCTGCTGGATTGCCCCTGTGTTGTGTTTTTTCTCCCTCCTCTCTTTTCATATTTTTTCTTCCTCTTCTTTTCCCCCCCCCTCGTCTCATCCTTCCTGCCTTTTCTATCTATAACCTCTTCTCCCCTTCCCTGCTCTAAAGCTCCCCCTAATTTTTTCCCCCTTTTTTCTATTCATTTCATCTCCCTCGGTCTTTCTTTCCCTTTTTCTTCCTAGGTTTTTCTTTTTCCCTCCCTTCTTTCCCCCCCTCCCCCATTTTCTTCTCTGTTTCTTTCTCTTTTTTTTCCCCCCCACCTTTCTGCTCTCTTCCCCTTCGTCCTCTCCTTTACCCCGTCTTTCTACTCTAGTCCCTACGCTGTTCCCCGCCCTTAGTCCCACATTGCCAGTCTCCCTTCCTCTCCCTTCCTCTCTTTTATTGTTTTGCCCCCCCTCTCTTTAGTGTTCCCTTCCCCCCCCCCCTTTTTTTCCCCCTTCCCGCTCTTTCTTTCTCTTTTCTTTCCCCTGGTCGCCCTCCTCGGACAACCAGGCCTTTCCTCCGTGGGACTTACTTCCCCAGAGTCCCACGGGTCCAGTGACGCGGCGCACAATGCGCGGCGCGTCACTGCAGGACGCTCGCCCGTGCGCGCCAGCTGCGCCGCGGACGAGGCGTCCTGTTCCTCCGCACCGTCACTATACGCGACGCTCCCCGCGGGGCCCCGTACCCGGGTGCCCCCGCGGGACGGTGCGCTTTACTTAGACCAATCGGGGCCCCTGAGGCTCCGCACCCAGCATAGCCCCCGAGGGGGCGCGGCTATTCCCGACGCTCTGGGTGTTCTTTTTTCTTCAACGCACAGCACACCTGAGTGTAATTACCGGGCACCGCCCCTGACCTCTGCAGCTCCGCATCGATTGGCTGGACCTCCTCATAAAGACCTGGCAAGTCGGTCAGACAGTACCAGAGCGGCCTGGCTCCGGCACGTAGGTACCCCCCATGGTATTCCCTTTGGCGCGGTAAGTGTGGGCTATTTTGGCCCGAGAAATCTTCTTTCTCTTTTCCTTTCATTGCTACCGGCCATTTTTCTGGTAGCCTTTTCTATCTGTAGTTCCTCTGCTTTCTTTCTTTTTCCTTTTTTCCTTTTCTTCCTTCTTCTTTTTCTTTTTTTCACTGTGACATTCCTTCTCTCTCTCTCTTTACCTAGATCTTTCTCTTTACCTTTTCACCTCTTGCCCCTTACTTGCCTCACTAACCTGCCCTATTGGCCTCCCCCTGTCTGTAGCACACCCTGCGCAGTTTCCTCCTTTCTGCTAGCGCACTATGCGTCCTTAGCTCCCTTTCTTCTCCTTGTCCCCCCTTGCTAAACCCTTAATCTCCTCAGAGTGTGACTACAAGGGAAACCCCCCCGGTTCTAGCCAGAGCAGAGGCAATACGCCCCCAGCTCCGGGGTAAGTCACAATTGCATGCATGTGTGAGTGCATTTTTTCATTTTCTCACTGATTGCTGTGTCGTGTGCTGTGGTTTGCCACCTCTCTATCACTCTGAATTAATTGTGATCTATTTATCATTTACTATAGGCCTACCCCACCGTGAACTACCTGTTCAGGTAGGACACACACTTTCACTTTGAGCACCGTACTTATTACACGTGCTCCGACCGTGACGAATGCCCCTGACCTACCAGCACTTAGTGAGGGCAGAAACATGTTGGTCTTGTTCAACCCCTTTAAGACTCCAAGAGACATTATCCTCTAACGAGCCTTCCCCCTTAGTTTTAGTCTTACCAACATGCACCACCATTAAAAACTAACAAGAGCCACCAGTGACATGTTAGGTAATTTTATTATTCACCCCCTCTGGATCACTGTAACTATCCAGTCAATTTAATTTCAGCACTCCCTCTGGTTCTTTTAACCAGAGGTCGAGTCCGCCTGAGTAGTATCATCTTACTTAGGTGGGGCTAGGTGGTCATATGATGAAGCAAGACACTATTATGTGTGTGAGACCACCTAGTCCGTAAAGGAAAATCCCCCGCTACTCCTGTAGGGCAACACAGCACCCCCTATCAAGCAACCTAATGTAACCAGGCACTGGTTAAAGACTAACCCAGTCTTACTCCCGGTTCCTACTACCCCACACCTTTTGTGATTATATGGTTACTGCTGTGGTGCCTGTTGGTTTCACCCTTGCAGGTGGTGTGTTAAAGTGGCTGTCTGTCTGAGCGGTTTCCGCCATGGTCATAATTTTATATTTATTACAGCCGGCCTGTTGGCGTTATTATCGCTGCTTTATCACCGAATGCCAGGGTTGTAATGAGGGCCTATGTGAGAAAACCTTTTCAAAGGGCTCACGTCAGAAATACTCAGGCCCAACAACAAGCATGCTCTACTATGTTAAGGGATATCACAAGAGGCAGTATGTCAGAGCTATGAGGTAACAAAGAGCTGGAGAAGCCTCAAGTTCCAGTGGACCAAGACCATCTGTAGAGGAAGTTGTGCCATCAGAGTTAGGCAGCCAACTTGCAGACAGTGCTCCAGAATTTGATAGAGTGGGGAGCTTCTGCCTTGATTGTAAAAAAATACTAACTGCAGGCGAACAGTCGATCACTCTGTTGAAGAATGCTGCAAAAAAACACTGGTGCTATTTTTGTTTTTTACTTTCTTCATTTTGTTTTCCAGTTTTTGGAAGTTTTAAGGACCTTGTTTTGGTCTAGCTGTCATTTCATTAAAACAAATAACAAAACATATACAAATGTTTCTGAAAATAACAAAACATTTTAAAAAAGTTCCACAAGAAAATGGTTCTCTTTAGAATCACCATTCTTGGTTAAATAGAAGATGAGATATGTGTGTGTGTGTAGGAGAAAATGCTTGTATGATTGTAAAAGGGCATCAGTTACTGGGTGTTTGGTACATTGAGTACATGACTCATTGACTGAGTGAGTGATTGCATAACTGTATGTATGGAAGATCACCTGAGTGCATAACTCCATCTATGGTTGAGTGAGTGAAACAGTGCTGTGTGGTTGATTGATTGAGCGCATTAGAGCATGTATTGGTGAGTGACTGACTGCATGAGTCTATGTATAGGTGAATCATTGAATGCAAGAGAGCGTGTATGAGTGAGGGAGTGTATGAGTGGTGCATGGCTGATTGACTGCATGAGTGCTCGCATAGATGACTGTCTGTGTGTATGACTGCATATATGAGTGAGTGATTGAGTGTACAAGTGTTTGTACTGGCAGTGAGTGAGTGCATGCATCTTGTGTGGGTGATCGACTAAGTGTATAAAGAGATGCAAGGGAGTGTGAATAAGTGTATGCGTGGTGAATGGGTGAGTGAGTGGATGAGTACATGTATGGGTGAGTGCATGAGTGGAGTATGGTTGATTGGGTGCATGAGTGTATATATGAGCAAGTAAGTGAATGCATGTATGGGTGAGTGGGAGAGTGCATGAGTGCTAAATGGGTGATTCATTGAGTGCAAGAGTGTTGTATGGCTGATTGACTGAGCGAATTAGTGCATCTATGGATAAATGAGTGAGTGCATGAGTGGAGAATGGGTGATTGCCTGAGTGTATGTATGGATAAGTCAGTAAGTGCATGAGTGGTGTATGGGAGATTGACTGACTACATGACTGTGTTCATGGGTGAGTGAATAACTGCATCAGTTTGTGTATGAGTGAGAATTTGAGTGTGTGAGTTGTGCATGGATATGTGAAGCCATGAGTGCTGTATTGGTGACTCACTGAATATATGCGTGGTGTATGTGTGATTGAGTGAGTGCATGAGTGTTGTATGGGTGACTGACTGTATGCATGAGTTCATGTACAGACAAGTGAGAGAGTGCATGAGTGGTGTATGGGAGATTGACTAAGGGACATATTTATACTCCGTTTGCACCGAATTAGTGTCATTTTTTTTTACTCTAATTCGGTGCAAAACTAACTCCATATTTAAACTTTGGTGCTAGACCCCTCTAGCACCAAATTTATGGAGTTAAAGTCATTTTTTGAAAGTGGAGACCTACTTTTCCTTAATGAGATGCAAGGTAGGCGTTCCCATGCAAAAAATGACTCTATGGCTTTAACGCCATATTTAGGGGCATATTTATACTCTGCAGCATATTTATACTCTGTTTGCACCGAATTAGTGTCATTTTTTTTTACTCTAATGCGGTGCAAAACTAACTCCATATTTATACTTTGGTGTTAGACCCATCTAGCACCAAGGCCCTGATTTAAACTTTTTTTGCACTGCATTAACGTCATTTTATGACACAAAAGTGGCGCAAACGTACAAAATATTGGCCCTTATTTATACTTTTTGCTGCAAAACTGCACTAACTCACTTTTGCACCAAAAGGTTTAGCACCGGCTTGCACCATTTCTGTGCACCAGCCGGGCACCATATTTATGGAATGGTGCAAGCCGGTGCAAAGGGTAGGCTAGAGTTTTAAAAAATGACTTTAGTCGGGTGGGACTGGCAGTATGGAAGAAGAGGGTTTAGCACCAAAAAATGGCTTTAGACAGGTTAGAGAAAAATAAAATGACTCTAACCAGATTAGCGTCATTTTATGGTGCTAAACCTACCATGCCACATGACTCCTGCCTTAGAAAAGGCAGGGGTCATGCCCACCACCCCAGTGGCCAGCACAGAGGACAGGGTCCCCCTGGGCATGGCCACTGCACCCAGTGCCATGTATGGGGGCCCATTTCAGGGCCCCCTATGGCACTTTCAAAAATAAAATGCACTTACCTGTACTTACCTGAGATGGGGTCCCCCATCCTCTCAGTCCCTCTAGTGTGGGTGGGGGTGCCCCTAGGGCCTAGGGAGGGCACCTCTGGGCTTATTCCATGGTGTTCCACCATGGAAATAAGGCCACAGGTCCCCTAACACCTGCCCTGACCCAGGTCTTAAAAAATGGGGCAAAGCAAGCTTTGCCCCATTTTTTGACCCCTCCTCCCTCCCTTGCACCATTTTTACATGGGAGTATAAATATGGTGTTAAGGCCATAGAGTAATTTTTTTGCACGGGAACGCCTACCTTGCATCTCATTAAGGCAAGGTAGGTTTCCACTTCCAAAAAATGACTTTAACTCCATAACTTTGGTGCTAGACGGGTCTAGCACCAAAGTATAAATATGGAGTTAGTTTTGCACTGAATTAGAGTAAAAAAAAAATGACGCTAATTCAGTGCAAACAGAGTATAAATATGCCCCTTAGCGTCAGAAAATGATGTTAATCTGGTCAGAATCATTTATTTTGACTCAAACCTGCCTAACGTCATTTTTTTTTAAGCTAGCCTACCCTTTGCACCGGCTTGCACCATTCCATAAATATGGTGCCCAGCTGGTGCTAAAAAATGGTGCAAGCCGGTGCAAAACTTTTTGGGGCAAAACTGCCTTAGTGCAGTTTTACACCAAAAAGTATAAATAAGGCCCTAAGTGCATAAGTAATGTATGGTTGAGTGCATGAGAGAGTTTATGGATGAGTGATTAAGTGCTTGAGTGTGTGTGTGGATCAGTGAGTGAGTGCATGAGTGATGAATGTGTGATTGATTGAGTGCAGGTGAGAGCGTATGGATGAGTGTGTGAGTGTGCAAGTAGTGTATGGATGATTGAGTGTATGAGTGTATGTAAGGATGAGTGACACTGCATGGGTAGTGTATGTGTGATTAACTGACTGTATGAGTATTATATGGAAGACTGATTGAATGCATGAGTTGTGTATGGGTGACTGAGTGTGTGAGTGTGTACAGATGAGTGACTGTGTGAGTGGCGTATGGGTGACTGAATGAGTGCATGAGTGTGTGAATGGGTGAGTGAGTGAGTATATGAGTTGTGCATGGGTGACTGACTGTGTGTGTATGGGTGAGTGAGTGAGTGAATGAGTGGTGCATAGGTGACAGACTGAGTGCATGTGTGGTCTATGAGTTATTGACTGAGTGCATGTATAGATGTGTAATTAGTTGCATGAGTGGTGTTTGAATGATTAACAAATTACATGAGTAATGTATGGGTGACTGAGTGAGTACATGAGCCATGTATGGATGATTGAGTGCATTGGGTGATAGGTTGTATGGGTAAGGCAGTGAGTGCATGAGTGGTGTGTCAGTGAGTGAATGAATGTACCAGTGATGTATAGGTGATTGATGGAGTGTATGAGGTGCTATATGGGTTAGTGAATATTTCTGTGAGTGTCCCTATGAGAGAGTGAGTGTGTACATGACTGGGAGAGTGATCACTAGTGTGAGTGGTCAATAGCTGAGTGAGGAGTAGTGTGAGTAACTGCATTAGTGAGTGAAAGGGTGTTTGCCTGTTTGAGTGAGTGAGAGAGTGTGTGAGTGCTTGTATGAGTGAGTGACAGGGTGCATCAGTGACTGTTTTGGTGAAACAGTGGACCACATTATGATTTTGACAGTATCCATCCAAGACCTCCATGCAGAATACTGCCACCATACCGTCAGTTCCAACTGTTCAGTGACCTCCGTATTAGGAGTCACAAATTGAAAACTGCCCAAAAACAGCCAGAAATGCCAAACTACCAGGCTGACTGATGGCGAAAAAATGACTGTCTGACCACCTGCCCCGCAACGCCAACACCATTCCATCAGCCCTATCACATGTCAGATCCCTGCCCAGTGGTCCATGCAAGGTGGAACACGATTGGTGGTGCGCACCACCACGGTTAAAAAAAAGGTACTGACAACAGTAGGCAACACCACATTGGACAGCTTGATTACTCCACACCTGAGACACATAAAAAAAACACACACACCTGCCCATGGCAGTAAAAATCAGCCCCTCACACACCCACAATCCCTTGCGAACTCTACGAACAGCACACATAGCGACAACCCAGTTACACAGAACCCATACACAACAGGCATGTTCACACTGAACACTCAGCACACACCACACAACTGCACATTTTTCACTAGGCACACATCACACTCACATACCAACACCAGAACCCACCTGCATCGACAACCAAACACCCCCACCCCACCAAAATGTCACGTCAAAGGCACCCACGTTTCACTAACAATGAGTTGACGATCATGTTAGAATAAATCGTCAGGGTAGAGCCACAACTTTTTGGAGCCCAGATCCAGCAAACATCAATGGCAAGGAAAACGGAGTTATGGTAGAGGATCGTTGACAGGGTCAACTCAGTGGGCACACATCCACGCACAAGGGAGGACATCAGGAACAGGTGGCATGACCTACGGGGGAAGGTGCATTCCATGGCATCCAGGAACCATATCGCCCTGATCAAGACTGGTGGTGGGCCCCCACTGCCACCCCTTGAGCTTACATCCTGGGAGGAGAGGGTCATGGACCTCATGCATCCTGAGCACCTGACTGGAATCATCGGAAGGATTGACTCTGGTAAGTCAACAAGCCCCCCAATCATCAGCTACTCCTGCCTAGCATGCATCCCTACCACCCATCACTCCCCAATCAGCCCCATCCCACACCTCTGCACCCCCAGGCACCCCATGCTCCTCCACTGCATGCCACACTACCCCACTGCCATCATCCCCACAGACTTCCACAATGTAACTCTCCCTACACCATCAGAGGCAGACAGTCGCACTTCACAGTGGAATATCTGCATAGAAAACCAGTCCACATACCACTCCAACTGACAGCCTTGACTGTGTTCCAACACATGGCAATGACAACAATGTCATCCACTATCCGAATTCCTCAGTGGTACATGGAAGCAATGGCACAATCTGCATCCCCCAAACAATATCTGAATCTCTGCAGCTGTCATTGCTATCACTGGGAAGCAAGTCAGACTACACCATGCATCACACGATGTGGCCAACAAAGACATCTTCAAAATTGAACTCACTCCGTTCCCATCCACAGGTCCAGCTGCCAGTGCCATCCACCAGCGCATGCCAGGGTCAGGCAGTACTTACCCAGGGTGAAGGCCCCAGTGGATGTCCGATCAGTGATGAATTGCCTGTCCCATCAGGGATGACTGATCAGTCCATACCCAGCAGCCCCACCCTGGACACACCAGACTCCCCCTCCCATGTGGTAGCCACACATTAGCCAGGCTTTCCTCCCCAAACCAGTGCCCCAGGGATGGGTCGGTCAGAAGTGTACCCCACAGTACAGGGCCATAGTCAAGGGCACACACTCAAGACAATGAAGGTCCTGGGCCTAATGGGGCTGGGCACCCTGTTGACTGTCCACTGTCATCACTCCATTCTCCCATGGTCCTCTATACTGGACCCTGACTACACACAGCTGGCCAGACTACTCTGATGAGTCCACCCATCATGACCCCACCAATCCCGCTTGCAAGTGTCAGTCACAAGTAAACACTACTGAGCACATATACTGTCTACGTGCTTTATTGAAAGAAGTGCAATCTACTGTGGCATTGCATGTTTAACTGTTAACCCATTGTCCTGAAAAGGTTTGTGTAAGTGACAGAAGTGGGTCCAATATGCAGCATGGACGATGGTGGAGCAGGCAGGGGCTGGACACATGTGTCAAGGGAGGCAACAGGTGATGCAGGAACAGGAGTGCACCGCACAAATGGACTACAAGTAGAACAAGACAGGAACAACATTTACTATAGGAGTTCAAAATGCCCACACAACACACATGTGTCACAATAACAAAGTTCCAAGGGTGATTTGGCAAGTGTCATCTCTGGCCATATGTCCCTGTGAGACCCACATTTCCAAGCAACCATCTCTAATGGTCCCTCCATCACAGCAGACAAAGCTAAACCTATGGCATGTTCCATAGTCAATACAGTAATGTTGCACTGCCTCCTAATGTGTACTCTTAGAAGGGGCAGCAATGCTGTTGACACCACAATGTGTAGCACACATATTGCAGTTGAAGTGGCAGTACAGGGAACAATAGAAAAGCACAAACATGTCACATGTGAAGCAACACAACAGCAGGGAGATGATTGAACTGAAATGTGTGCAATAACAAGTCCACTGATGGTGAAATGTGACCGCTCTAAACCGACCCAGAGGCAGGGCTGAACCCAATTCCACCAATGCTAACAGACTCCAGGGGGATCAGTGTAACAAAGCAGCCAGGATTACAGGTCACATAACAAACATCTGACACATACCTGTAGCTCAGTGGAAATGTAATTGTATCTACTCTGCTCTGGAGTCAGCTGCATCCTCATCATCTTCATCCTCTTCACCTCCCATGTCACCTTCATCAGCCACTGGTCCAGCTGCCACTTGCTCTGCATCCAGCAATGGGAAGTGATGTCTCAGGGCCAGATTGTGTAGCATGCAGCAGGCAACCATGATCTATCTCACTTTCTGTGGTTTGTAGAGTAGGGCACCTCTGGAAATGTTTAGACACAGGGAACTGGCCTTCAGTAGCCTGAATGTTCTTTCTGTCACATGTCTTGTCCTACCGTGGGCCTCACTGAAATGTTTTTCAGCATCTGTAGTCAGATGTCTCACAGTTGTTAGTAGTCAGGGAAGGTTGGGATAGCCAGAGTCACCTGTGTGCACAGAGGAAAGAACCATGTCAAGACCGGGAGGGAGATAGGGCAGGGTGTGAAGAGAATTGAGTGTAACAGTAAATCCCTCAAAACGTTACTGAACATTGGCTGTGACATCCCTGCTGCCAAGCCCACAGTCATCTGGAATGACCTTGTGGCAAAAAAGTGGAAGACTGACAACACCTGTACTCTGGGAGGGATGGCATTGGGATGACGGGTGGCAGGCAACAGATCTGGCTCCACCTGGGTCACAAACTCCATGATGGTCTGATGATTCAGGCAATACATCTGAATGAAGTGTCGATCTTCCAGGATGGCAAGGTCATCTAGGGTCTGGTACACAGGAGCATGTCTCATCCTCAACATTGCACTGTATCTGGGAACAGGAGGGGGAGAAGTCAGAAAAAGCTGCATTGACTGTGTGGACACAATTAACCTATGTAAAAGTTAAAATTGTCATCCATGACGCAGCTAACATTCAGCCCCTAGTCACAGCATACACATAAAATGGCAGCAGCCTGTCCTGCTTGCACAGGACGGATGGAACTGACCTAATTCTGCCGGCATTAGATGTCATGGTGGTAGGCGGTCGCAACCGCCATGCAACTCATCATTGGATAATATGGCTGTCTACTGGAGACTGGAGCCAATGGTGATCACTGCCAGTGGTGACAGTGATGTCCGCAGCGGATGTGACTGCCATTTCATGTGGCAATGCTCACTTGACTCCGGACACTCCTGCACACAAGACCTACATTGCATGTGCTGCTGTGTTCTGACTCTGGTAGCCAAGATGCCATTTCCTGCAGGTGAGGC
The DNA here is from genome assembly GCF_031143425.1 of Pleurodeles waltl. Taxonomy (NCBI): domain Eukaryota; kingdom Metazoa; phylum Chordata; class Amphibia; order Caudata; family Salamandridae; genus Pleurodeles; species Pleurodeles waltl. The sequence continues at coordinate 373,839,253 of NC_090451.1, forward strand.
CCCTGCCTTCTCACAGGAGGAACTATAGAAGCTTGTGGATGAGTTCCTACCCCTGTATGGACAGTTGTATTTGACACCGGAGCAGCAGGTGAGTCTATTATTACCATCCTGTCTGATAGTGATGTGTATATGGATGTAAGGCATTGGGACATGGCAGATAGGGTGGATGCATGGAGATGAATGAGTAGTCTGACCGTTAGTGGCGTGTAGGCATGTGAGTGTTTCCATGAGATGTGCGAGATGTGTACTGTCCACTGCTGTCCCTGTGACGCTACTGTACATGACTTTGGGGGTCATTACAACCCTGGCGGACGGTGTTAAAGCGGCGGTAAGACCGCCAAGAGGCCGGCGGTAAAAAAATGGGAATTATGACCGTGGCGGAAACCGCCAACAAAGACAGACACTTTAATACTCCGACCGCCATGGTGGTACAGACAAACAGCGTGACGGTCACCGCCAACAGACAGGCGGAAGACAATGTACCGCCCACAGTATCACAATCTACCAATCCGCCACCTTTTCTGGGGCGGATTCACTTCGGATAAAAATACGGCAGAAACAGCCATTTCAAAGGGAAAACGCTCACCTCTACACACTCCACGAGGAAGGAGGGCACCATGGAGCCTGAACCCCATATTCTTCCTGCACTAGTCTTCCTGCTCCTATACGACGATTATCAACGCCGGCGGCGAAGACAACGGTGAGTACCGCACCTACGACATAGGGGAGGGTGAGGCAAAAGACAGGGACACACACATGCAACACCCCCACCCCCACCCCTACCCTCACCCACTACAACACACACACCAATGCATATCCAAACATTACAGTAACAACCCCCAAACCCCCCCCCCCGGAAGAATGCAAAGACCAAAGGAAATGAGTGGAACCATTGTAATATATGAAAATACAGTAACCAAATATCTACATATATATATATACACACATTATACAAAATATACACTACGATTAGTAGTGCAGGTAATGCACAAGTCATTGTCCGTGGACCACTGGGCCCAAAATGCATGGGTGAGGCCCACACTAGATACCTGATCAAAACGGAGAGAACACTGCTGGGGCATCAGATACAAATACAACAGGCACCTCAGGGGGAAAGGAAGGGGGGGCACCTCAGCCGGATGAGTGCACCACGCCAGATCCACGAGGGGGCTCCATGCCCATTGATGTATCCTGGGGATTGCAAAGCAACATTCTCTCAAGTCTCACAAGTGGGTGGGTTGCCCACTGTACCATCCTGGAGAGTGCAAAGCCACAGTCTCTCAAGTCTCTACAGTGGGTGATTTGCCCACTGTACCATCCTGGGGAGTGCAAAGCCACAGTCTCTCAAGTCTCTACATTGGGTGGTTTGCCCACTGTACCATCCTGTGGAGTGCAAAGCCACAGTCTCTCAAGTCTCTACAGTGGGTGGTTTGCCCACTGTACCATCCTGGGGAGTCCAAAGCCACAGTCTCTCAAGTGGATAACAGTCTCCACTGGTTCTGGAGGGGGACTGGTGCCCAGAGTGCTTCATCCTGTGCAGGACAGAGGTAGTGGATGCATGTCTCCACTGGTTCTGGAGGGGGACTGGTACCCAGAGTGCTTCATCCTGTGCAGGACAGATGGAGTGGATGCATGTCTCCACTGGTTCTGGAGGGGGACTGGTGCCCAGAGTGCAGCACTCACCCCGTGACGGTACCAGTTGCGTCACTGCCCCTGCCGCTCATGGGCTAGCGGTGCTTGAGTTGGCGGTCCTTGCCCTGTTCGGCGGTGCTTGCCCTGTTCAGCGGTGCTTGACTTGGCGGTGCTTGCCCTGTTCAGCGGTGCTTGCCCTGTTCAGCGGAGCTTGCCATGGCAGTCTTTGCCCTGATCAGCGGTGCTTGAGTTTGCAGTTTCTAACCTGTTCAGCGGTGCTTGCTCTGTTTAGCGGTGCTTGCCATGGCGGTCCTTCATTGCCCAGCTGGGCTGGGGCTGGCGGTCCTTCTTTGGGCAGCTGGGCTGTGGCTGCCGGGGCCCTCCTTGGCAGCTGGGCTGTGGCTGGCGGTGGCCTCCTGGGCACTGACTCTGGCGGTGGCCTCCTGGCCACTGACGATCGGGCTGCCCTCCTGGGCACTGACTCTGGCGGTGGCCTCCTGGCCACTGACGATTGGGCTGGCGGTGGCCTCCTGGGCAGCAGGGATGATGGCGGTCTTCTCCGCCGTGCTGCTCCTCCCAGACTTTGGCGATTTCTTCTGCCCCTTCCCCACCTTGGGAGGAGTCACAGCTGAGTTGACACCCCCCCCGAGACCCTTGTGAGCGGCTTTGCTGGCTAGAGTCTTCCCCCTCTCCCGCCGGGCACTGTCCAACTTCTGGTGCTTCACAGGGGGGGGACTGGCTGTGCTGTGGCTCCGTGTCACACTGGCTGCCCTGGTGCCCAGTGCACTCCACATACCTGTAACAACAGGCACCACTGGTCCCGGAGATGTTTTGGCTGAGGTGCTAGTGCGGGACCTATGAATTGGAGGGGGGTGTGGGAAAGAGGTCAAGCTTGGTCAGGAAAAGTTTCTTAGGAACACTGGGACGGGTAGCTGGGGGGGCTGGGAGTGGAGGAAGAGGAGGTGGTTGTAGGAGGTGTAACATTTGTGGGTTTGGGTGCAGGTGCATGCGCTGGAGGCTGTCGTGAGGTGGATGTATGTTGGGTGGGTGTGTGCCTGCGTTTGTGTACTTTGGGAGGGGGCGTCACAGACACACTGGGAGAGGACACAGGGGACGTGTAAATGGTAGTGGGGGTGGTGACTGCACATGAGCGGGGTGTGGTGGTGGGTGTGCTGGTGTGGGACCTAGTGGCTGTAGTGGTAGTGCATGCAGGTGAGAGTGTAGACGAGACTGGGAGGGAGGAGGGAGACGACGAGGAGGGGGACACAGTGGAGGCAGTGGATGTTGGTGTGTCTGTATGTGTGTGATGCTTGCGTGAGTGCCTGTGGGATGTGTGGTGCTTATGTTTGCCTGAGCTTCCCTTGTGTGGTGAGCTGTGTGCATGCTGGTCTGATGGTGTGCTTGGGATAGGCTGGGGTACAGGGGATTCGGTCAGGGTGGAGGAAGTTGGAGGGGGGAGGCTAGACACAGGGACGATGGCTGCCATCAGTGCTGAAGCCAGAGTTTGCAGGGTTCGATGAAGGACAGCCTGACCAGAATGAATGCCCTCCAGGAATGCATTTGTGTGATGCAATTCCCTTTCTACACCCTGGATGGCATTCAAAATGGTAGACTGCCCAACAGTGAGGGACCTGAGGAGGTCAATGGCCTCCTCACTGAGGGCAGCAGAGGTGACAGGGGCAGGGGCTGAGGTGCCTGGGGCAAAGGTGATGCCCACCCTCCTGGGTGAGCGGGCACGGGCGAAGGCTGAGGGGCTGCTGGGAGGGCGGTGCTGGTAGGGGGGGTGGCGGCTGTACCTGTAGAAGTGGGGGGCACAGATGTTGCCGCCACCACAAGCGAGCTCCCATCGGAGGATGAGTCTGTGTCGCTGGTTGCAAATCCTGTGACCGCCGTGAAGCTCCCCTCGCCCTCCGTCCCACTGGTGTATTCAGAGTCCGTGGTGTGGCCCTCCATGGCCATGTGGGATGCAGCTCCCTCGTGCTCCGGTGCCACTGTACCTCCGCCTGATGATGCTGATGCACACAAGAACAGGGAGACCACAAAAAGGGGGGGACGACAGAAGAAAGACAGGTTGAGTGCATGGCTTACCGCTACCGTTGGCGGAAAATACAGACACAGCAGCCCCCTGCACTACGCCCCGCTGTTGGGCTCTACAGATGCAGTTCCTGGGATATGGCCTACATGGCTATGGTCGACATCTGCACACATAGATGACACAGGGGCATGTATACCTGTACTTGGCACTCTACAGAGGTGGGGTGGAGTGCCACATGGCCTGCATTACGGAGGGGCCTAGCCTACGGAACTCGCCCTGGCCTAGGGAAACCCACAGCCCTCCTCCCCCACCCAGACACCTTCACTGCGCGCAAAGTCCACAGAATGATGTTGTACTCACCCCCTTGTGTCTGCTGTGATGCCCTCAAGCGCCCAGTGGGTAGGCCACCGCCAGGATCCGGAACATCAGGGCGGTCATGGTGCGACGGGCACCCCTCCCATGTTGGGAGGCCATCCCCAGCTGAGCCTCCGCCGTCTTCTTGCTCCAGCGGCGAATGTCCTTCCATCTTTTACAGCAATGGGTGCTCCGTCTGTGGTGGACCCCCAGGGTCCGGACATCCTTGGCGATGGCACGCCAAATATCCTTCTTCTGGTGGGCGCTGACCTAAATGAAATGTACAGGGGAAGAAGAGAAGTCATTAGCAACTGCACTGTCGAAGTGAGTGGCCCACATCCCTACCCTTGCCATGTGGCACATGCATTCACAGTCCTTCATGCACGCAGAACTGTGCCCCCTTCATTCTTACAACCAGCCCTCTCCACTCAAGCATAGTCCATACAACGTGTTCCCTGTGTACTTACCTGTTGGTCTGGAGGACCGTTGAGTAGCGTGTACTGGGGAGGACCCAGTCCACGAGCTTCTCCAACTCCTCTGCAGTGAAGGCAGGGGCCCTTTCCCCAGACGCACGAGTCATTGTCTCTTCCAGACCGAGGTCACAACAGCACTTGCAGTGTAGGTCCGCTCCTGTCGAAGATCAGGTATCGAGTGATTGAACTGATAGAAAATGGTAGTCACGTCCGCGGCGGTCACGTCCGCGGCGGGATGCGTACCATCACTGCCGGCACACTTCGTCATTGGCTCCTGGGACCCATAGGGTCCAATGTTAGCCAATGCAGCATTGCGCCGCGGTCTTCGACCACCTACCGCAACGGTGTACAACGCCAGCGCAGTTACCTCACATCCCATTGTCCCAGTTTAGAGGTCAGGCAGCCGCCATTTCAGGGGCCCACATGGGTTCATTTTAAGTGCGTCACACATACCTAGGCCTAGACTCAACACACATACAGGCAACTTTTTGGATTAGGATTCGTGTTCTGTGTAGACTGTGGGTACATTCCTCTGAGTTGTTTGACTCTGTGGTCGCTGTTGTCCTTCCTAGGCCCGTCCGCTGGGACATGTGAGGAGATGGCGGAATCCTCCGGTGTACCGACCGCTGGTGGACCTGTTGACAATGGAGGAGCGACATTTAATCATCACCTACAGGTTTGACATTGCCACAATCCAGGAACTGTGTGCCCAGTTGGAGCCTGACCTGATGTCAGCAATCCGCCATCCCACAGGAATCCCCCCTCAAGTGCAGGTGCTATCAGTGCTCCATTTCCTTGCAAGTGGGTCATTTCAAACAACAGTGGCCATGGCATCAGGGATGTCCCAGCCTATGTTTTCCAACGTGTTGTCCAGAGTGTTGTCTGCCCTGCTGAAACACATGCAGAGCTACATCGTTTTCCCTCAGGTGGAGGATTTGCCTACAGTGAAAGGTGACTTCTATGCCCTTGGACATATCCCCAACATCATAGGTGTCATTGATGGGACCCATGTAGCTCTGGTCCCCCCCCCACAGGAGTGAACAGGTGTACAGGAACCGGAAGAGTTATCATTCGATGAATGTACAGATGGTATGTTTGGCAGACCAGTACATCTCCCAGGTAAATGCTATGTTCCCTGCCTCTGTGCATGACGCCTACATCCTGCGGAATAGCAGCATCCCTTATGTGATGGGTCAACTCCAGAGGCACCGGGTGTGTCTATTAGGGGACTCTGGTTACCCCAACCTGTCATGGCTACTGACCGCAGTGAGGAATCCCAGGACCAGGGCAGAGGAACGCTACAATGAGGCCCATGGGTGGACTAGGAGGGTGATCGAACGTACCTTCAGCCTCCTGAAGGCCAGGTTCAGGTGCCTCCATATGACAGGTGGTTCCCTATTCTACTCACCAAGGAAGGTGTGCCAGACCATCGTGGCCTGCTGTATGCTTCACAATTTGGCTTTGCGACGACAGGTGCCTTTTCTGCAGGATGATGGTCCAGATGACGGTGTTGTGGCAGCTGTGGAACCTGTGGATAGTGATGAGGAGGAAGCAGAGGAAGAAGACATAGACAACAGGGACTCAGTTATCCAGCAATATTTCCAGTGACACACAGCTGAGAATACATTCCTGCCTACTACAAGTACTTTCACACTTCTACCTCTTTCCTGTCTGTCGATTTCAACCAGTATATGGTAACTGAGTTGTACATTTCCATTACGGTTTCACAGGTGGGGTTTCCAATGTTTGTCATCTGCTTAGATTCCTCATGGACTTGAGATGTGTGACATAGGTATGTTGACATTACATTTGAGAACGCATTTTGTCACTGTCATTGCTAATACACATTTTCAAAATCACAGACTGACTCCAGGTTGTTTTGTGCTCCAAGGGTGTTTATTGCAGTGCTAAATATTGGAGGGGGGTTGTAAAATGGTGAGGGGTGATGGTGGAGGAATGTCCATGGCAGAGTCCAGTCTATTAGTCTCACAGGTGCATTGCCCATCTGGGCATAGGAAGTGGAGCTGGGGCAGTTCCAATATGGACAGGATTACAAAGTGGGACAGTAGGATGACAATCAGGGTGGTCTTATTTCTTGGCGGGGGTCTTGGTATCGTGCTCTGTCTTGTTCCTGGTTCCCAGGGACCGCCTGCAGGTGGTTCTCCATCTGCAGGGGGTGGGGTGCTGGTGTGGTGGTCCTGTGGCGGTGCCTCCTGTCCACTAGCGCCGGCGGAGGTGGTGGGCAGTTCATCGTCCATGCTAGTGTCAGGGGCCCCTTGGAGTGCCATAGTGTCCCTCCTGGTGTTCAGTATCTCCTTCAGCACCCCTACGATGGTGCCCAGGGTGGTGCTGATGGTTCTGAGTTCCTCCCTGAAGCCCAAATACTGTTCCTCCTACAGGCGCTGGGTCTCCTGAAACTTGGCCAGTACCGTTGCCATTGTCTCCTGGGAGTGGTGGTATGTTCCCATGATGGAGGAGAGGGCCTTTTGGAGAGTGGGTTCCCTAGGCCTGTCTGTCCCCTGTCGCACAGCAGCCCTCCCAGTTTCCCTGTGTTCCTATGCCTCCGTCCCCTGGACCGTGTGCCCACTACCACTGCTCCCAGGTCACTGTTGTTGTTGGGGTGGTGGGTTATCCTGGGTTCCCTGTAGTGGTGGACACACAGCTGATTGACGTGTCCTGGGGACGGAGGTATGGGCCCGCTGGGTGGGTGCTGTGCTGGTGTTACCAGAGGGTGGAAGGTCTGTGGTGGGATGTGCCTGTGTGAGGGGAACCGACTATCCCGAGGCCCACAATGGTCCGGGCTGGTCATCTAGATCCAGGTGGACAGAGCTGCTGTCATCACTGTGGGCCTCTTCTGTGGGTGGGGTGGAGATGTCTGGACCCTCCTGTCTGGTGACGTTGGGTAGTGGTCCTGCAGGGGTGGAAAGGCATGATTATTGCATCTGTGTGTTTCATGGTGTGCAATGGGTGGGTGAGCATGTACCCCAGTGCTAGCATTCCTGTGTGTGGGCTTGTGTGATGATGGTTGAGGGGGGTGTTATGGGTATGTGCAGTGGGCATGCTTTAGTGATGGGTGTCCATGCTTTGTTTTTGCATGAAGGGCTTGGTGTTGGGATGGGTGGTTTGTGACATTGGTACATTTGTGAGGAATTTGGAGTGATAGGGGTGGGGGCGAGGGTGGGGGTCTGTGATAGCATGCAGGTAGGGTGGGGGATATGATAGCTAAGATTTGACTTACCAGAGTCCATTCCTCCACCGACTCCTGCGAGGCCCTCAGGATGCAGAATAGTCAAGACCTGCTCCTCCCATGTTGTTAGTTGTGGGGGAGGAGGTGGGGGTCCGCCGCCAGTCCGCTGTACCGCGATGTTGTGTCTGGAGAGCACGGAACGCACCTTCCCCCGTAGGTCGTTCCACCTCTTCCTGATGTCGTCCCGATTTCTTGGGTGCTGTCCCACTGCGTTGACCCTGTCGACTATTCTTCGCCATAGCTCCATCTTCCTAGCTATGGAGGTGTGCTGCAGCGGTGTGCTGCACCTGTGAGCCAAATAGCTGTGGCTCTACCCGTACGATTTCCTCAACCATGACCCTGAGCTCCTCCTCAGAGAACCTGGGGTGTCTTTGCCGTGCCATGGGGTGGTGTAGGTGATGTGTGGGGTGGTGTATGTGGTGATAAGTGTGGTGATATGTAGTGGTGTGTGGTGTTTTGTGCGTGGAAGTTGTGTGGGTGATGGTGTTGAGTGTCTGTGGCTGCTAGTTTGTGTATGGTGGTGTATCTCTCTGGCTGGATACTTCCCCCTCTCCCGCCGGGCACTGTCCAACTTCTGGTGCTTCACAGGGGGGGGACTGGCTGTGCTGTGGCTCCGTGTCACACTGGCTGTCCTGGTGCCCAGTGCACTCCACATACCTGTAACAAAAGGCACCACTGGTCCCGGAGATGTTTTGGCTGAGGTGCTAGTGCGGGACTATGAATTGGAGGGGGGTGTGGGAAAGAGGTCAAGCTTGGTCAGGAAAAGTTTCTTAGGAACACTGGGACGGGTAGCTGGGGGGGCTGGGAGTGGAGGAAGAGGAGGTGGTTGTAGGAGGTGTAACATTTGTGGCTTTGGGTGCAGGTGCATGCGCTGAGGCTGTCGTGAGGTGGATGTATGTTGGGTGGGTGTGTGCCTGCGTTTGTGTACTTTGGGAGGGGGCGTCACAGACACACTGGGAGAGGACACAGGGGACATGTAAATGGTAGTGGGGGTGGTGACTGCACATGAGCGGGGTGTGGTGGTGGGTGTGCTGGTGCGGGACCTAGTGGCTGTAGTGGTAGTGCATGCAGGTGAGAGTGTAGACGAGACTGGGAGGGAGGAGGGAGACGACGATGAGGGGGACACAGTGGAGGCAGTGGATGTTGGTGTGTCTGTATGTGTGTGATGCTTGCGTGAGTGCCTGTGGGATGTGTGGTGCTTATGTTTGCCTGAGCTTCCCTTGTGTGGTGAGCTGTGTGCATGCTGTTCTGATGGTGTGCTTGGGATAGGCTGGGGTACAGGGGATTCGGTCTGGGTGGAGGAAGTTGGAGGGGGGAGGCTAGACACAGGGACGATGGCTGCCATCAGTGCTGAGGCCAGAGTTTGCAGGGTTCGATGAAGGGCAGCCTGACCAGAATGAATGCCCTCCAGGAATGCATTTGTGTGTTGCAATTCCCTTTCTACACCCTGGATGGCATTCAAAATGGTAGACTGCCCAACAGTGAGGGACCTGAGGAGGTCAATGGCCTCCTCACTGAGGGCAGCAGAGGTGACAGGGGCAGGGGCTGAGGTGCCTGGGGCAAAGGTGATGCCCACCCTCCTGGGTGAGCGGGCACGGGCGAAGGGTGAGGGGCTGCTGGGAGGGCGGTGCTGGTAGGGGGGGTGGCGGCTGTACCTGTAGAAGTGGGGGGCACAGATTTTGCCGCCACCACAAGGGAGCTCCCATCGGAGGACGAGTCTGTGTCGCTGGTTGCAAATCCTGTGACCTCCGTGAAGCTCCCCTCGCCCTCCGTCCCACTGGTGTATTCAGAGTCCGTGGTGTGGCCCTCCATGGCCATGTGGGATGCAGCTCCCTCGTGCTCCGGTGCCACTGTACCTCTGCCTGATGATGCTGATGCACACAAGAACAGGGAGACCACAAAAAGGGGGGGACGACAGAAGAAAGACAGGTTTGAGTGCATGGCTTACCGCTACCGTTGGCGGACAATACAGACACAGCAGTCCCCTGCACTACGCCCCGCTGTTGGGCTCTACAGATGCAGTTCCTGGGATATGGCCTACATCGCTATGGTCGACATCTGCACACATAGATGACACAGGGGCATGTATACCTGTACTTGGCACTCTACAGAGGTGGGGTGGAGTGCCACATGGCCTGCATTACGGAGGGGCCTAGCCTACGGAACTTGCCCTGGCCTAGGGAAACCCACAGCCCTCCTCCCCCACCCAGACACCTTCACTGCGCGCAAAGTCCGCAGAATGATGTTGTACTCACCCCCTTGTGTCTGCTGTGATGCCCTCAAGCGCCCAGTGGGTAGGCCACCGCCAGGATCCGGAACATCAGGGCGGTCATGGTGCGACGGGCACCATTCCCATGTTGGGAGGCCATCCCCAGCTGAGCCTCCGCCGTCTTCTTGCTCCAGCGGCGAATGTCCTCCCATCTTTTACAGCAATGGGTGCTCCATCTGTGGTGGACCCCCAGGGTCCGGACATCCTTGGCGATGGCACGCCAAATATCCTTCTTCTGGTGGGCGCTGACCTAAATGAAATGTACAGGGGAAGAAGAGAAGTCATTAGCAACTGCACTGTCGAAGTGAGTGGCCCACATCCCTACCCTTGCCATGTGGCACATGCATTCACAGTCCTTCATGCACGCAGAACTGTGCCCCCTTCATTCTTACAACCAGCCCTCTCCACTCAAGCATAGTCCATACAACATGTTCCCTGTGTACTTACCTGTTGGTCTGGAGGACCATTGAGTAGCGTGTACTGGGGGAGGACCCAGTCCACGAGCTTCTCCAACTCCTCTGCAGTGAAGGCAGGGGCCCTTTCCCCAGACGCACGAGTCATTGTCTCTTCCAGACCGAGGTCACAACAGCACTTGCAGTGTAGGTCCGCTCCTGTCGAAGATCAGGTATCGAGTGATTGAACTGATAGAAAATGGCGGTCACGTCCGCGGCGGTCACGTCCGCGGCGGGATGCGTACCATCACTGCCGGCACACTTCGTCATTGGCTCCTGGGACCCATAGGGTCCAATGTTAACCAATGCAGCATTGCGTCGCGGTCTTCGACCGCCTACCGCGACGGTGTACAACGCCAGCGCAGTTACCTCACATCCCATTGTCCCAGTTTAGAGGTCAGGCAGCCGCCATTTCAGGGGCCTACATGGGTTCATTTTAAGTGCGTCACACATACCTAGGCCTAGACTCAACACACATACAGGCAACTTTTTGGATTAGGATTCGTGTTCTGTGTAGACTGTGGGTACATACCTCTGAGTTGTTTGACTCTGTGATCGCTGTTGTCCTTCCTAGGCCCGTCCGCTGGGACATGTGAGGAGATGGCGGAATCCTCCGGTGTACCGCCCGCTGGTGGACCTGTTGACAATGGAGGAGCGACATTTAATCATCACCTACAGGTCTGACCGTGCCACAATCCAGGAACTGTGTGCCCAGTTGGAGCCTGACCTGATGTCAGCAATCCGCCATCCCACAGGAATCCCCCCTCAAGTGCAGGTGCTATCAGTGCTCCATTTCCTTGCAAGTGGGTCATTTCAAACAACAGTGGCCATGGCATCAGGGATGTCCCAGCCTATGTTTTCCAACGTGTTGTCCAGAGTGTTGTCTGCCCTGCTGAAACACATGCGGAGCTACATCGTTTTCCCTCAGGTGGAGGATTTGCCTACAGTGAAAGGTGACTTCTATGCCCTTGGACATATCCCCAACATCATAGGTGTCATTGATGGGACCCATGTAGCTCTGGTCCCCCCCCACAGGAGTGAACAGGTGTACAGGAACCGGAAGAGTTATCATTCGATGAATGTACAGATGGTATGTTTGGCAGACCAGTACATCTCCCAGGTAAATGCTATGTTCCCTGCCTCTGTGCATGACGCCTACATCCTGCGGAATAGCAGCATCCCTTATGTGATGGGTCAACTCCAGAGGCACCGGGTGTGGCTATTAGGGGACTCTGGTTACCCCAACCTGTCATGGCTACTGACCCCAGTGAGGAATCCCAGGACCAGGGCAGAGGAACGCTACAATGAGGCCCATGGGTGGACTAGGAGGGTGATCGAACGTACCTTCAGCCTCCTGAAGGCCAGGTTCAGGTGCCTCCATATGACAGGTGGTTCCCTATTCTACTCACCAAGGAAGGTGTGCCAGACCATGTTGGCCTGCTGTATGCTTCACAATTTGGCTTTGCGACGACAGGTGCCTTTTCTGCAGGATGATGGTCCAGATGACGGTGTTGTGGCAGCTGTGGAACCTGTGGATAGTGATGAGGAGGAAGCAGAGGAAGAAGACATTGACAACAGGGACTCAGTTATCCAGCAATATTTCCAGTGACACACAGCTGAGAATACATTCCTGCCTACTACAAGTACTTTCACACTTCTACCTCTTTCCTGTCTGTCGATTTCAACCAGTATATGGTAACTGAGTTGTACATTTCCATTACGGTTTCACAGGTGGGGTTTTCAATGTTTGTCATCTGCTTAGATTCCTCATGGACTTGAGATGTGTGACATAGGTATGTTGACATTACATTTGAGAACGCATTTTGTCACTGTCATTGCTAATACACATTTTCAAAATCACAGACTGACTCCAGGTTGTTTTGTGCTCCAATGGTGTTTATTGCAGTGCTAAATATTGGAGGGGGGTTGTAAAATGGTGAGGGGTGATGGTGGAGGAATGTCCATGGCAGAGTCCAGTCTATTAGTCTCACAGGTGCATTGCCCATCTGGGCATAGGAAGTGGAGCTGGGGCAGTTCCAATATGGACAGGGTTGCAAAGTGGGACAGTAGGATGACAATCAGGGTGGTCTTATTTCTTGGCGGGGGTCTTGGTATCGTGCTCTGTCTTGTTCCTGGTTCCCAGGGACCGTCTGCGGGGTGGTTCTCCATCTGCAGGGGGTGGGGTGCTGGTGTGGTGGTCCTGTGGCGGTGCCTCCTGTCCACTAGCGCCGGCGGAGGTGGTGGGCAGTTCATCGTCCATGCTAGTGTCAGGGGCCCCTTGGAGTGCCATAGTGTCCCTCCTGGTGTTCAGTATCTCCTTCAGCACCCCTACGATGGTGCCCAGGGTGGTGCTGATGGTTCTGAGTTCCTCCCTGAAGCCCAAATACTGTTCCTCCTACAGGCGCTGGGTCTCCTGAAACTTGGCCAGTACCGTTGCCATTGTCTCCTGGGAGTGGTGGTATGTTCCCATGATGGAGGAGAGGGCCTTTTGGAGTGTGGGTTCCCTAGGCCTGTCTGTCCCCTGTCGCACAGCAGCCCTCCCAGTTTCCCTGTGTTCCTATGCCTCCGTCCCCTGGACCGTGTGCCCACTACCACTGCTCCCAGGTCCCTGTTGTTGTTGGGGTGGTGGGTTATCCTGGGTTCCCTGTAGTGGTGGACACACAGCTGATTGACGTGTCCTGGGGACAGAGGTATGGGCCCGCTGGGTGGGTGCTGTGCTGGTGTTACCAGAGGGTGGAAGGTCTGTGGTGGGATGTGCCTGTGTGAGGTGAACCGACTGTCCCGAGGCCCACAATGGTCCGGGCTGGTCATCTAGATCCAGGTGGACAGAGCTGCTGTCATCACTGTGGGCCTCTTCTGTGGGTGGGGTGGAGATGTCTGGACCCTCCTGTCTGGTGACGTTGGGTAGTGGTCCTGCAGGGGTGGAAAGGCATGATTATTGCATCTGTGTGTTTCATGGTGTGCAATGGGTGGGTGAGCGTGTACCCCATTGCTAGCATTCCTGTGTGTGGGCTTGTGTGATGATGGTTGAGGGGGGTGTTATGGGTATGTGCAGTGGGCATGCTTTAGTGATGGGTGTCCATGCTTTGTTTTTGCATGAAGGGCTTGGTGTTGGGATGTGTGGTTTGTGACATTGGTACATTTGTGAGGAAGTTGGAGTGATAGGGGTGGGGGCGAGGGTGGGGGTCTGTGATAGCATGCAGGTAGGGTGGGGGATATGATAGCTAAGATTTGACTTACGAGAGTCCATTCCTCCACCAACTCCTGCGAGGCCCTCAGGATGCAGAATAGTCAAGACCTGCTCCTCCCATGTTGTTAGTTGTGGGGGAGGAGGTGGGGGTCCGCCGCCAGTCCGCTGTACTGCGATGTTGTGTCTGGAGAGCACGGAACGCACCTTCCCCCGTAGCTCGTTCCACCTCTTCCTGATGTCATCCCGATTTCTTGGGTGCTGTCCCACTGCATTGACCCTGTCGACTATTCTTCGCCATAGCTCCATCTTCCTAACTATGGAGGTGTGCTGCAGCGGTGTGCTGCACCTGTGAGCCAAATAGCTGTGGCTCTACCCGTACTATTTCCTCAACCATGACCCTGAGCTCCTCCTCAGAGAACCTGGGGTGTCTTTGCCGTGCCATGGGGTGGTGTAGGTGATGTGTGGGGTGGTGTATGTGGTGATAAGTGTGGTGATATGTAGTGGTGTGTGGTGTTTTGTGCGTGGAAGTTATGTGGGTGATGGTGTTGAGTGTCTGTGGCTGCTAGTTTGTGTATGGTGGTGTATCTCTCTGTGCTTCGTTCTCAATTGTTGTCGTAGGGGTTTGTGGGTGATGTGGGTGTGTGTTTTATATAGTATTGAGTGTGTGGGAGTGGTGTGTGTATGTGTTTCAGGTGTGTGTCTTTCGAATTGTCCAATGTGGTGGTGTTTTGGAGATGTGTGTGTATTTTGAGCGCAGCGGTGTGTACCGCCAATGGAATACCGCGGTTGAAAGACCGCCGCGTGGATTCGTGGGTCGTGATAGCATGGGCGTATTTCTGTTGGCGTGACGGTGGAGGTTTTATTTTCGCCAGTTTATCACTGACCTTTGGTGTGGCGGACTTGTGTGGGTGTCTGAATTTTGTTGGATTTCGGGATGTGGGTCATAATAGCTGTGGCGGATTTCCACGGCCATGGCAGTGTGTTGGCGGTCATCTGCACAGCGGTAAGCGGCTTTTACCGCCAATGTTGTAATGACCCCCTTTGTCTTTCTGTCTGTGTCACCCATGCAGGTCAGCACTCATCAGAAAAAGGGGATTTGGTGTGCCATCACCAAGCGAGTGCAGACCCTTGGGGTCGGTGCCCGACAGAGCACCCACTGCAGAAAAAGGTGGGAGGACCTGAGACGCTGGGCCCTGAAGACTGTGGAGGCCCATGTGGGATCTTCCTCCCAAGTATGGAGGGGTACCCATCAGACCATGCCGCCAGCCCTGGAGGTCCATCCACAGTGGCGGTTTGGACAGCGACTTGGCTGTGTTCTGTTGGTTCTATCTCAATGCTCATAATATGGCAGTCTGCTCTGCTGGAGCCGCGGCAGTGTGACTTCCACCTCCAGCATGACAGTCCACGTTCTGCCAAGTGCGTAATGAGGGCCAGTGTCTCTGTGAGTAGCTGTTGGGTTGAGAGAGTGGAATGGTTGTGTGTTGATTGAATGGGTGAATGAATGCTTATGTGAATGGGTGTGGGTGAGTGAATGGTTGTCTGTGTGTCTGTATGAGCAAGTGTTTGAGAAATTAAGTTGTTGTGTGACTACCTGATAGTCGGTTGTATTAGAATGAACATTTAAGTACAAAATAGACAAAAGAACTAATAGAAAGGTTTTTCAAGAACAGTTTATATTGAAAAACTCTCTCCATTATATTTCTGAGCAATAAGTCTGTGATCCAAGAACTGTTTTGAGATATTTGATGTCATTAAACTGCAACTGCTGTTGAAAAAAAAATTTTAGTACTTAATATTCATAGTTATACAAATGTAACAATAGTGACGGCTTATACTGTATACACTGTAGTAAAAATATCAGTTTGATTGTTTTACTGTTCTCATCTTTTATACTTCTTCATCCGTAAACAATGGTCTGTATAAAGCATTACTTTCGAACAGTTGGGAAAAACAATCAATGGATTGTAAAGAAAACCCAAAGCTGCGCAGTAAATCACTGCAAATAGATGATACTATGCATTGCACTAACTATAATTCATTAATTAGTCGCTTTCTCTAGAGTTAGTATGTAATCTAAGCAAGCATACTTTTAAAAACATTCTTATATATGGTACACTATTATAAATAAATGTAAAGCACTCTTGAATTTTACAGACCCTTTTGAAAACTTCATCCCTGGTAGACCAGATGGTGTCTAAACTGCTGATAATCCATTTATAAAAAATCCCACACAGAATTTTTTTTTCTCAATTAGGATGTAAAGGTTTTGTGGGAGAAACAAAAGGGGACTCTTTTTTAGTTTTGAAGGAATTTTACTCTTCAACTGTTGGCTGATGTAATTGGAGAATCTTCTTCCGGTTTCAGACTTTAGCTGGAGAGCATTGAATAGACTTGATATTTTATCTCTTTTATGGAACATTACAAGGACTCTTTGGCATGTGAGCATCTTTTTAAAGATACTACAGTTAATAGGCTAAACAGTGTTTAAAAAAAACATGAATCACATAGAGGAAAGACTGTACACCACTTTTTTAACCATAACTTTTCCTTAGAACTTTGGTTGAAAAAAGGGAAGATATGAGTTTAATAGGTTGAAGGGAAGTATTGGTTTGTATTTCAAGTTGCTGTCATTGCATTCTGCCCATCCAGTTTTGCTTTTTAAATGTACAGTATAGTGTCCAGAGGAAGTATTAACTCAATCGTGAAAGTTGATTGCAGAAGTAGTAAAAGTTCTTCCTGGTCTGCATCGTTGTAGCATTACTATAAAGTACTTTCCTGTTTTTTGTAGAAAGAATGTAGAGATAAGGTAAGATCTGGAGATTAGGCAGGTCATATTTTGATTGCCATTTCTATACAATTTGTCAAAAGGCATAGTTTTACGATCCGGTAATGTTAAGTAAAGAAATCGTTCAGTATTGATTTGAATGCTAGATGTGAAAGATCAGTCTTCGCAGTCATGGTTCCATTTGTAACTGAGTCAAAATTGATTGTTAATGTTTATTTCTTCTTCTTCTAAGACTTCAAGGGTGACTATATTGACTTCTTGCTGAGTGTTTAGAGTAAACATTATTGCTCCCATGCATATATCTTAAAAGGTCTCAAATCCCTGAAGTGGAATGCATTACAGTTCTGTCACTTATTACATGTTGCAGCAAATGATATAGTGCTGAACACATCTCTTATCAAATTTTTGTTCAATTTGGTTTACTACATGTGTCAGAACCCCACGCATGTGCTATGGTGCCAGTACTTCACTTGAGCAGAATGTTGTGTAGTTCATAACTCCCCTCTTAGGAATTCCTCAAACCCGTACAATATTTATGAGGGGTCAATGAAACTCCCAAGGGGGAAAGGGGATTGGGATAGAGAAGAGACTGCCTTAGTCTAGATTCTCAGGTATCACTTGCTATTCACCCAAACTGCGTTTATTGCCTTTGTATAGTCAGATGATGCTGCGTGAACTGTAACATAAAATTCACATCATTATTATTTTTACACTCTTCCCTAATCTGAAAACTATTATGCTGCTGTAACTTTTATTCTATCTATTTTACCCTCTAGACTAAGGACGTTAGCCTCCCTTCTGTGTAAAATGCTTGTATTACCATATTATAAATATATATTGAAATATATATATATATATATATATATATATATATATATATATATATATATACTTCTTGTTCTCTTGTTCTGTGGTCTAATGATTCCTTCTTTTAGACTTCTATTCTTCCTCTCATTTTTATTATCTAGGTTTTATAAGTCTGTATTAGTTGTTACTCTTCAAAACAAGCTCTGTATTCTCCTCCGTAGTATGAAACATGCAATAATATGTCAAACACATTCAAAGCGTGTATTTATATATTTTTGTCTTTGTAGGTTTAACACTTGCATGACCAGACGGAACTGGAGACCACTGCTTTTTTTCCTGAGTACGGGTTAGCGGTTTGCTGGTAAGTATTGTTCACTAAATTTAATTTCTCTTCTTCAATGGGGTTCATGGTGTTGAGTTTCCTCTTCTAAAACATCTAGGACCAATGCAAAGATGAAACCCTAACTTCCTGACACAAGTGTGGTAGAAAGAGAGAGACACTAACCTGACTAAAATATATCTACAGTGCACACGCTTACAAACAACGCTTTCTGGGGACTTACTGAGGTGAAGTGAACTGCTTAGAACGTTGCAAGGGCACTTCACTAGCTTCTTGGTACTCTCACTGGAACTCTGCAAGAGAAAGACTAGACCGATAAGCTTTATTGGATACGATCGCCAATTTTTGGATCCACTGATGACACTTGGAAAACTAAATTGGTAAGGTGCTTGTGGGAAAACAGGGCTGATTGCAGAGGCCCCCTAACTTTTTGCCTCCATTTTCCACTTTTTGCTGGTGTTTTCCTGACTCTGATGGTGCCCTGGGTACTGCTAACCAGTCCCAGGGCCTGTGCTCTGTGTAAAATGGATATACAAATTAGGCTAATTATAATTGGCTAAGTTAACCTACCTATAAGTCCCTAGTATATGGTAGGGCATGTAGGTTTAGGGACCACAGCATAGGTGGTGCACCCATAGGCGCAACCTATCCCAAGCACACTGGCAGATGAGCATGCAAACAGGACAACACACAAGAGTGGCACAGGCAAACACAAGCAGCACACATCATCCCACAGGCACTCACACAAACACCATCCAAATGCAGACATACCAACATCCACTGCCTCCACTGTGTCCCCCTCCTCCTCCTCCTCCTCCACCTCCCTCCCAGTAGCGCCCACACTCACACCTGCATGTACTACATCCTCATCCACTACGGCCACCACACCTAGCAGAACACCCACCTCACTGGCAGACACTACCACAACACCCATGCACATGTCCTCTCCCACTGTGTCTGTCCCCCCATCCCAAGGTACACAAACTCAAGCACTCAGACACCCAACAGCCATCCACCTCACAACAGCATTCAGCCCATCCACCTGCATCCAAACACAGCACACATACACCTCCCACAACCACTCCATCTTCCTCCACTCCCAAACCTTCTCCCTCTTCCAACCCCAATGTACTTAAGAAGCTTTTCCTCCCCACTATTGACCTCTTTCCGACCCCACCTTCCCGTCCTTCACGTATGGCCAGGGTGGCAAAATCCCAGGCAAGCATCTCAGCCACACAGTCCACGGGCCCAGTAGTCTCCACACCCACTCGTGGTGGGAAAGGATCCAGGGTACCAGGCAGCCTCAAGGAAATGGTGCCTACCCCAAGTGCTGCCCAGAAGGGCAAAGAGCTTTCCTCAGCTGCTGCCCAGAAGGGCAAGGAGCCATCCCCAGCTGCTGCCTGGAAGGGCCAGGAGCGTCATCCCCTGCTGCTGCCAGGAAGGGCAGGGAGCCTGCCCCAGGTGCTGCCCAGAAGTGCAATGAGCCTTTCCCGAGTGCTACCAGGAAGGGCAAAGTCCTGTACCAGCAGGCAGAAAGGACAAGGGGCCTGTTGCAGGGACTCAGTCGGATCCCCCCCACCACCCATGGTTGTACAGACGTCCAAGGCAGCAGGGGATGGGCTAGAGCCTCCCCATGCCACCACCAGCAGCAGCAACACCACCTCCACCAGCAGTGGGCAGCCGTCTGAGGCTGCTGGGGATGGGCTGGAGCCTCCGCCCACCACCACCAACAGCAGCAGCACCACCACCACCAGCAGTGGGCAGCCATCTGAAGCTACAGAGGAAGGGGTGAAGTCTCCCCTCACCACCACCTGCAGCAGCAGCAGCACCACCACCAGCAGTGGGCAGCCGTCTGAGGCTGAAGAGGATGGGCTGGAGCCTCCCCCCCACCACCAACTGCAGCAGCACCACCACCAGCGGTGGGCAGCCATCTGAGGCTGCAGGATATGGCCTGGAGCTTCCCCCCACCACCACCAGCAGCATCAGCAGCACCAGCACTGAACAACCGTCACCACTGGCGGACGATCTGTAGTCCTGCCTTCATGGGCTGCTGTGCGGCTTTCCCCATGCAAATCCTGTGGGAATGACACCCAGCTGAGAGACTGTGACCTTCTTTGTCCCCAGGATCAGAAGCACAGGGCATGATGCCCCCTCCAGAACCAGTGGGTATGACACCCACTCACCCCATCCTCCCCAGGATCAGAAGCACAGGTCACAATGCCCCCTCCAGAACCAGTGGACAAGTCACCCATTTGAGAGACTGTGGCCTATCACTCCCAGGACCAAGCACAGGGCATGTTGCCCCCTCCAGAGCCAGTTGGCAAGTCACGCATTTGAGAGACTGTGGCCTTGCACTCCCCAGGAGCAAGCACAGGGCATGGTGCCCCCTCTAGGACCAGTGGTGTTGTTCCATCTGCCGGCTGAGGTGCCCCCCTGTTCCCGATCCCCCTGAGGTGCCTGCCTATTTTCCAAATGATGCCCCTGCAGTGTTTTCTCCGTGTTGCTGCAGGTGACAAGTGGGGCCTTGGACTTTGGCCTGTGGCCCATGCACATTAAGGACTGGGCAGTGTCCCTTGAACTGTACATATGTATATACCATTAGATTGAATTTTCGTATTCCTACTGTTTTTATATTATTACACTCACTTTCATCAATTCCTGTTGTCCTTGCATTATTCCTGAGGGGTACGGGATTAATATGTTCTATTACTGCATCTGATTGTGTGTATGGTATTGCGGTGGGGGGTGTGTTGTGCATGTGTGAGTCACTCTCTTTTTCCTCCCTCCCTCCCTCCCCTGTGTGCTAGGCGGCTGTACTCACCGTGGTCGTCTTCACCGTCTTTGGTGTTCGTGGTGGCGCAGGACGTAGAAAATCATTGGGAAGATCTAAAGTTCAGGCTCCATGGCAACGTGGTTGTTCCCTGTGTCTCCAAAGGTGAGTCCTTTCCCTTCTGTGTTCTGTTTCTGCCAGGCTTTTGATATCGTTGATACTGCCCAGAAAAAGTGGCAGATTTGTGTCTCTTAATATGGTGGGCGGAACATTGACTTCCGCCTGGCTGTAGGCAGCTACCGCCGTGGTGCCTGTTGTTTCCGCCCTGGCGGTTGGTGTGATAACGTGGCTGTCTATCTGAGTTCTCACCGCCATGGTCATAATTTGGCAGTAGTTACCTCCAGCCTGTTGGCGGTAATACCGCCACTTTATCACTGACCGCCAGGGTTGTAATGAGGGCCTATGTTTTTTTGTAGAGTAGCACATACTTTTGCTCATTTTTTAGTTGGTGTTTCTAATGTACTCCATTTTGCTGTCTTTCAAGGTGACTACATACTATTATAAGAAAGTCTTTGTTCTCTTACCAGTAGTTGTTTTTTCCTTCCCTGCTTTTTCTGCATTTTGCCCCTTTTGTTTCCCAGATGTGAGGAGTTCGTATTGTCTCTGATTCTTTCTTCTATGACTTTCTAACAGCATTGGAACTGTGCATAGTTAGGAAGAACTTAATATCTGAAAACAAGCACATAAACAGTAGATTTTTTTAATTAGAATTTTACATTAAACAATTTAATTATCCAATATCAATATCAACTGTTGTATTACTCTGATATCAATACCATAGTTCTATTAATTATAAAGTTTATATTGTCTGTTTATCCTGACAAAGCAGTTTTATAGGCCAATTTCAGATAGGCAGTGACAGACAGGCTCTACTTCTACACCTCATCCATGATTAAAGCAATATGTGTCTATGCATAAAAGATTCTCGCAGTACCTGCCAATATATTTCAGTGAATGTAACTTTTCACCTGTAGTAGTGCCATAAGATGTTTCAGTAAATCTGTCACTATTAGAGTGGATGTTACAGTACAGTACTTATCTATATATCTCAGTAGTAGGTGTCCACCTGTAGTAGTGCCCAGATACATTTCAATGAATCTGCCTGCAAGTACACATAAGATTTACTACGTGTATGACTGTGAATGTGTACATAAGTGGCTGAACAAATAACATATTGGCTGTGTTAGGGAATACAAGGGTATGTGAATGTGTCTGCCACTGCCTTTGATAGTGCTCCATATATAAGTGCTTGGCTTAGAGGTCCCCAAATGCATAAGCAAGTTTCTAAACTTGTAAATGACATCTCTCAATCATTTAAGCACAAAAGCAGAATGCATGATGGCATATGTTTACCATATCTCGGAGGTGAGTTATTTCTACTAAAACATGGGTTTAAGACTTGACAAATGGGTTTTTCATGCCAATTTCAGTAGCCAGTGACAGAGCACACACACGCTCTGCACTGGTAGGCCTCACCCATGATTAAAGCAGTACTTGTCTGCATACATGAGAAGATTGTGTCAGTACTTGCCTATATATATATATATATATATATATATATATTTATATATATATATATATATATATATATATATATATATATATATATATATATATATATACTATTTTAATACCTGTATAGCTCTGTAAATATGTGCATATGCGGCTGAACAAATGCCTCAGTGCCTGTGTTGGTGAATACTGGGATATGTGAGTGTATCTACAATTACCTTTGATAGTGTTGCATATAAAAGTACTTTTCGAGTATGTGAGCGAATGCTGATGTCTCTCTGTAGCTCTGTCAGTGGCTGAGACACAGGATACATGCTTTGGAAACATGAATGTCAGTTTCCTGATGAGTAGTGTACTCTATGTACTACTAGGCAGAAGGGTCTGAATCTGCATTAGTGACTTTATAAAACTGAAAAGTACATTTCTTAATTCCTTTCAGCACATTTCAGTATGCTTGATGGCATACCTATAGGAAATCACATAAGTAAGATATTTGCAGTAGGATATGAGTTTGAGATTTGACAAACAGTTTATACAGACCAATATCAGCCACACACCCTTTGCACTAGCAGGCCTCATCCATGATTAGAGCAGTATTTGTCTGTATGCATAAGATTGTGGCAGTACTTGCCTATATATGTGAGTGAATGTAGCTGTCCACCTGTAGTAGTCTAGTGAGAAGTATTAGTACATGGGCCAGTATGAGACTGCCTGTTTTAGTACCTGTATGTTTCTGTAAATCTGTATGTAAGTGTGTGAACAAAAACCTCAGTACCTCTGTTACATAATATAGAGGTATGACAGCGTATCTGCAATTGCCATTCATAGTGCTGTATACATAAGTAGTTTTTCAGTACATGCCTGAATGTATTATTTTTTCTGTAGCTGTTTGACTACCTCACATTGACGCTCCATCTTTTTTAATCAACATGTATCTCACTTACTTTCTGGGTGGCATACTATACATGGTACTTTGCATAGGGGCCTGCAAGTACTTAAAAGCCTCATTCATCTAAGAAGCAGACCTCTCATGTTTTCAGCACAAACCACCATACTTTATAAACTACCTACAGTATATTTCAGAAATGAGTAATATTTACTAAAACATGTGTTTGATACTTCACAAATAGGTTGCACATGGCATGACAAGCTGGCAGTATAAGACCATAAACACTGTCTGCACTAGCAGACCTGACCCATGTTTAGAGAGTGCATGTTTGACTACAGCTAGCACACTTGCATGACACATCTCACTCAGTATTGCTTTAAAGAACAGCAAATCCTCTATGCACATAAAAAAAATGACCCTATAATTTATCAATACCTACCCTAACAGATGGCTAACACACACCTGTCAACTTTTACAGATTAATGCTAAAGTTACATCTGTAGTAAATTATTTTCCCTTTCAATCTTAAGTGTTGTAGTCCTCTTTTAAAATGGAAGACATAAGTCTCCAAGTCCCAGAATTCTTAGATATACATTCTATCTGAGCAGCACATCATGTATACACCTGTAAATCTGTAATGTCTGGTAATACATTGTGATGTTTAAATTTAAGACTGAACTTGCACTTTTTCCTGCCAGTTAGCACATGTAGTCAAACTGCACATTTAAAATATACAGTACCATGACAACACATTGTAAAATAATTTCTTACACATTTATTCTGCACCTTAGAAAAATTTGTGTTACTTATTAATAACTCTATAAACCACTCACACTACCACTCATAGATCATCTCAGCTACTTTGAATGTAGTACTATATGTTTTGTAGTCTGTTTTAACAAACTTACATAGAAATATATATTTAAAAATGTATTTTCTCATAATTAAATGTAATTCACATACCTGAAAATTGAATTCATTAGTCAAATACTTTATTTGCTCTTATTAGATGGATTCAATAGTCTCAGGAATTCTGAATACCAAGCATAAGAATGGGCAACCACTCTTATACATAGCAACCATAAATGGCAAAGTATTCAACTTTGCACTGTTGGATACTGCAGATGTGACAAAGAAAAACATACCTTTCATATTTTACATATTTAATCCCACTTCTGAATGGTTTGTATGTCTTAACCCTTTAATGTACTGTCCTAAAGAAGCCCATTATCAAAACGTTTTATTTGTAATCGTGAGTTACTCGCGATCATCATGACTTATTTGCAGAAAAACAGGTGTCCAAAAACATATCTAACATGATAGTTTTATGACTTCAAGAGTATGGCATACTTTATTAGCAAACCCTCTCTAGGAAATTAAACCCTTATTAAATATCAATAAGCACAAACACCTTAGCCTTCTCCTGTCTGCTACTGCTCCTTCACTTCAAAATGGTTACAATGTGGATTTTTAGAAAAAGCTATGTTTATCCGGCAGGGTGGATGCTAAAAAGAGTAGTATTGACAAGGACGTGGGTTTGCTTAATGTGGACATGAATTGGATTGGTCAGAGAAGATTAAAGTGCCATCAATTGCTCCCTTTGGTTAAAAGCATTAGAGATCACCAACTCCCTGACCTCATGATTGTGCACTGTGGCAGTAATGACCTGGGCACTCTAAGTGGGGTAGGACTGGAAATCCTAATGAAGGATACCTTTGCACAGTTGTGACACTTTTTACTCACACTGTCATAGTATATTTCAACATATGCCAAAGGCGGAAATAGAAGTGGTCAAATCAATTCTGTCCACAGATTGGCAAAGCCAGTAAACATGATAATAAAACTGTTTCTGTATTCCTCATAGACTATAACATGGATTGTATCTACCACAATAAACTGCCCTTTGAGATGGATGGCAGCTATGGAAGTGATTGTGTGCACTTCACACATGAAGGCAACAGGGTGTTTCTGTCCAACCTGAAACTATGCGTCCGGTCTTAAATGTTGGTGTCACAATGAACACCAGGGCTCTTCTCAGGGCCAGACTATTGCCCAAAATGTTTGTAAATTTAGTTCATTAAAATATATATATTTTTTCAATTTTTAAAATAGTCACAACAACGTGAGAACCTTTGCAACTAGTCGCAACTACGCAAAACAAATGGAGGCATTCAATAGACACGAGCCCATTCAAAAATAATAATAATATACATAACGATTTATTTACATCACACTATGGACAACTATTTGTAAATAACTCTAAAACACATACATGACTCAATGAGTGTGTCAGTTACTGCGTATATAAGAGCTGGAATAATTCTGAGAGTGGGTGCATCAGTGTCTAACAGGGTCTGTGATTGGGTGCATCAGTGTCTGAGTGGTCTGTCAGTGCGTGTGAGAGTGTCTCTGTGGATATGTGAGTGAGTGCATCAGTGTCTGAGTGGGTCTGTGAGTGGGTTTAATAGTGTCTGAGTGGTTCTGCATGAGGGTGTATGAGTGTCACTGTTGGTCTGTGAGTGGGAGTGTTAGTGAGTGGGTGTTTGACTTTCTGAGTGTGCCTGTGAGTGGTGTAAGACTGTCTGAGTGGGTCTATGAATGGGTGCATGAGGGTCTGAGTGGGTCTGTGAGCGAGTGCATCAGTGTGTGAGTGGTTACATTAGGATCTGAGTAGGTCTGTGAATGGGTGCATGAGGGTCTGAGTGAGTCTGTGAGTGACTGTGTCAGGGGGTCTGTGAGGGGGCGTATGAGTGTCTGAGTAGGTCTGTGAGTGGATGAATGAGATCTGAGTGCATCTGTGAGTGGGTTCTTCAGAACCTGAGTGAGTCTGTGAGTTGGTGTGTCAGTGTCAGACTAAGGCCCTAATTACGATCGACCTTAGCAGTCTTGAGACTGCCAGGATCGCGATGGCGGTCGGAACTCTGCTAATGTGGTGGTCCGGCCACCACATTACGACCGTGGCGTCGGACCACTGTCAGTGCCACGTTTATGCCGGCCGACATCCTGGCAGTGCTGGCGGACTCAATCCCCTCTCTCTGTCGGTATTTACATGGTGGTTGCACCTTCATGTGAATGCTGGTGGAGACTGGGTGCAGGAGGCCCCATGGGGATCCCTTCACTGCCCATGTAATTGGCCTGGGCAGTGCAGATGCCTCCATGGCCAGCCCTGTCATGCTTATCAGTGTCTGCTCTGCAGACAGTGAAAAGCGCGATGGGTGCTAGTGCACCCTACACACCTCAACATTGCCCTGCCTCAGTTATGCGCCAGCGTCAATGTTGTGGGCTGTTTCCCAGTGGGCCAGTGGGAAACTCCTAATAGGGGCTGTGGGAAGTTGACTGCCCTAGCCATAACCTGACCGTGGGGGTTTGGTGGGTGGCCTTTCCGCCCTCCAAACTCAAAATGAGGGTCTGAGTCTGTGAGAGGGTGTATGAGATTCTGAGTGAGTGCCTTTGAGTCTGAGTGGGTCTGTGGGTGGCTATATGAGGCTCTAAATGGGTCTGTGACTGGGTACATGAAAATCTGAGTGGGTCTGTGAGTTGGTGTGTCAGTTTTGGGCTCAGTCTGTGAGTGGGTTCATGAGAATCTGAGTGTGAGTGTGTCTGTGTCTGAGTGGGTATGTGAGTGGATGCATGAGTGTCTGAGTGGGTCTGTAAGTGGGTGGGCAAGGGTCTGAGTTGGTCTATGATTGGGTGCATGAGGCTCTGAGTGGGTTTGTGACTGGGTGCATACGAATCTGAGTGGGTCTGTGCTTGGGTGTGTCATTATTGGGGTTAGTCTGTGAGTGAGTGCATGAGATTCTGAGTGGGTCTATGAGTGAGTGCATCAGTGTCTGAGTGGGTTTGTGAGTGGGCACATGAGTGCCTGAGTGGGTGTGTGAGTGGATGCATAAGGCTCTGCATAGGTCTATAAATAGGAATATATGACTAAGTGGGTCTGTGAGTGGGTGCATCAGTGTCTGAGTGGGTCTGTGAATGGGTGTGAGAGAACCTGAATGGGTCTGTGAGTGACTGTATCAGTGTGTCAATGGGCCTCTGAGTATGTGTACGAGGATCTGAGTAGGTCTGTGAGTGGGTGCATGAGGTCTGAGTGCATCTGCAAGTGGGTGCATCACAACCTGAGTGGGTCTGTGAGTGGGTGTGTCACTATCGGACTGAGTCTTTGAATGGGTGCATGAGATTCTGAGTGAGTGTGTGAGTGAATGTCTCACTGTCTGAGTGGGTCTGCGAGTGGGTGCCTGAGGCTCTGAGTGGGTCTGTGAATGGGTGCATCAGAATATGAGTGAGGCAGTGAGTGGGTGTGTGAGTCTCTAATTTGTTGAGTGAATGGGGCAAGAGTTTCTGATTACATCTATCAGTGAATGAATTAGAATATGAATAACTCTTTCAATAGGTATTTTGTTGTCACTGATATTTGTGAATATGTTGCAAGAGGGGGACACGCTAAGCATTGTGACGTATTCACGAACATCACATGGCATGAAAGAAACATTGTAAGTTCATAGTTTGACCTACAAAGACTCCTATATCACAGCCCAGGGGTCAGGTAACTCCACCCTGACCCCTTATGACACTTTTCATTTCAATTTTCAGCCCCGGGACCATGACCTGTTCCCTAAAATGGCATCAGCAACTTTCTACTAAGGTTGCAGTCAGCCATTCACAGCATTCATGTCCACACTTGCATTCGTGAATAAATCACGATCGTCGTGAAAACGTTGAAACCACAGATTTACGCATTTATTTTCCCTTTAATATCTCAAAAACAACTGAATGGATTTATGCCAAATAACCAAGAGCACAATCTGTGTACTGAGAGCTAACTTTTTGCCCACATTAGTGTAATTCCATTCAGAGGTTCAGGCTGTAGTTATGTTCAAAACTCCAATCGGAATTAACATGGGAACCACATGTCGTTTGACCACCCCTTTTTCTCAGCCCATGCTTGATAGATCACTCCGAAACGTCCCATGTGCAACAAGAATTACAGGCACACTTTTTTTGGAAAATGTCCTGAAGATTCGTCAAACAATGCAAAAGACATAGGCAAGTCAAAAAATTATATTTCTATGGAAACATGGTCCTACTATAACTACCTACCCACCTATATGTATATATATATATATATATATATATATATATATATATATATATATATATATATATATATATATGTATATATATATATACCAACTCCTCCTGCATCAATGTCGGAAGAATCAAGAGCACTCCAGCAGTTTTGAAAAATACGTAGTTTATTCCTCAGTAACTACCCATCACACTGTCAGGTACAGAACCAACACCTTACGTGTTTCGCTGCTCCCAGCTCTTTAATTACAGGTCATATGTATATTGGGAACCCCTCTTTCTGTCGTGCCCTAAGGTAACTATAACTGGTGCCCTTACCATGCACTGCTAATTACCCCAGACATTACATCACTCCTGATATTTTCCATGACATCATTGATAAAATCACCATAAAATTTGCAGTAAATAATAGATGAGAAATATATATATACATGTATGTAACCCAAAGTGTTGTAAAGAACAACTAGATCACTAATAGTCTTGCTTTTGACAAAAGGGTGGCACACCTGAGGCCATCGCCATTGAATCAAAGTGGTAAAATGTAAAACATTGAATTTAGAAAGAAACAAAAAGAGAAAGTAACAAAAATGAGGTGGTTCATTTTGTCACAGAAATTATGGTTAGGGCTGTAGAAAGAAAAATGAGGACATGTTTTAAGTAAGTTCTAAAATATCTTCCTGTTGTACTTCCAACAGGAGCAGGCTGTCAGTTGATACCCTTGTGTTCTACTGCCGCCTCCCAGACTTCTAAAAAGCAAC
Source organism: Pleurodeles waltl (assembly GCF_031143425.1). NCBI lineage: Eukaryota > Metazoa > Chordata > Amphibia > Caudata > Salamandridae > Pleurodeles > Pleurodeles waltl. The sequence continues at coordinate 373,867,911 of NC_090451.1, forward strand.
TAGAGCGCTAACAGCCTTACTTATGAAAGAATTGTGATACACCTGAAGCCATCTTGATTGAGTCAAACTGGTATAACTTAAAACATGTAATTTAGAAAGGAACAAAATGACGGGGTTCATTTTGTCATATAAATTATGGTTAGTGCTGTAGAAAGAAAAATTAGGACATGTTTTAAGTGACTTCTCAAATACCTTCTTCTTCTATTTCATTAAAACATTCTGACCTTTAGACTGAAATATGCACTTTCAACACCAGCCGCAGACTGTCAGTTAACTCCCTGGTAATCAGCAGTTTACTACACAGTTCTAATATGCAACTAGAGTGCTAACATTCTCAATTGATGCCAACAGTGTGGCATAACTGTCCGCCAACTTGATGGAATCAAAGTGAACAGCTAAAAACATTGTCTACAAAGGATATTGCAGCGAATGAGGATATTAGAGCGCTTCATATCAAATAAGACTTCAAAAATGGCAGCCAGATTGAGCAGACTTGGCTTGAAGATATTGGAATGCTTTACATGAGCATCAGTTACATTACACAAGGGCACATCCCCTTTGTGCTTTAGGTATGGGGAGATAAAGTGATTTGCCCAGACTCACATTATGTCGAGCTGACGCTAAAACTCGAACCTGGTCACCCAGTTGCAAAGTCTGCAGGTCTGGCCATAACACCACGTTCTCTCTCCTAAGTGTAAGATATGATCAAGTGATCACCTGGATAAAAAACCTCAAGATAGCAAATAACCTAAAAATGTTTTGTTGCTATTTGAGAACTCAGAAAATATGTTCTCCTTTTAGTTTTTTTGTGCATTAACTGTAATTGCTATGGGAATAAGACACTCTCATTTTTATAATTTCTAAAGGAAATGTTTCAGGTATTACAATTTTGATTTCATCAATTCATTAAGATGACACCGGGCAAGCCACGCTTTTGTAATAAATACAAAATATTGCCAATCTAGTTGTTCATTGGAATACTTTTGGGAGGCAGAAGTCAGGGGTACGGACTTGGATAATTAAGGGTAGGGAGGAGTGTGCAGAGGCAACAAGTTGACCACACTGGGAAGGCAGACGGGGTAGTGACAGCCCAAGGGATCACGGAGCTCAGGGGAAAGGGGAGCAGGGAAAACAAACCAACCATACAGGACAGTCAAGACAAGCTGAGGTATTATAAAATGCCATAGAGGGCAGAAGGAATAGGCAGTGGCAGTACAACCATACATGCTAAAAGACCCGATTCAGGCAGGAGACTCCTGATGTTTTAAGCCCAAAAGGGCTTTATTTTATCTGTGTCCTGACTAAAACCTTCTCTTTGTATGCCAATTAGGAAAATCAATTCCCCAGGTTTTCTTTTCAAAATCTATCTCTTACCAAGTTCATAATGTTGGCAAATATGGTACATTGGATCACTGAGGGCAGGAGGAATGGGATAGGGGCATGGACTCGGATAACAGAGGCCAGGAGAGAGATGGGCAGGGATACCCAATGACCTTACAGGGCAGGTGTCAGGGGTTGCAGCAGCACAATGCACCACACAATGCAAGATGGATGATAGTGCAGCACAATGGACCATGGAAAGCAATAGAGAGGAGACAGAGCCATGCACATGGACAACAGAGAGAAGAGGAGAAAGAGGCAAGGGTAGCAAGTTGACTATACCAGATAGACAGGATGGACCGCAAAATGGACCCTGAAGGGCAGGAGGGAGGGGGTAGGGGCACAACAATAGACCAGACAAGTCAAGAGGGAGGTGATAGGGGCCTGCACATGGAAAATGGGGTGCAGGGGGCAAGGAGGCGGGCTGGGTCAGCAAGTTGACCATAGATGGCAGGTGGGATGGGCACTGGAAGCACAACACACCATGGAGGGCAACAGGGAGACTATAGTGGCATACGCACAGATAATGAAGGGAAGGTGGGAGGGGATCAGGGGCTGCAAGCTGACCACACAGGGCAGGCTGGAGGGGTTGTGGCAGCACAGAAGACCATGCATGGCAAGCAGGAGAGTTATTGGCAGCACAATGGCCATGGTAGGCAAGAGGGAGGGGGCAGGAGCATGTACAATGAATGGACCATGGAGGTCAGAAAGGATAGGTAGGGGCTGTACACAGACACGAGATGGCAGTGAAAGGGCCTTCATAACACACCACATGGGGTAAGCAGGAGAAGCTGTTGCAGTTCAACGGAGCATGGAGGGCAGAAGGGAGTGGAAACAAAATGGACCATGGAGGATGGGGGGAGGGAATAGCGGCATGGAACTTGGACAGGCAGTGTGGCGGTGACAAGGACAGACAGCAGTCATCTGATCTTGCTAGGTAGGTGGGAGGGGTGGTGGCAGCTGAACAGAGCACTCAGAGAAGATGGGGGGAATGGGCAGGTGGCAGGTCTATGGAACATGGTGGGCAAAAAGAAGAGAACAGGGTTGAACACACCACCATTGGAGGGCGGGGGGAAGAAGGATAAAGGCAGCAAGCTAAGAATAGAGGCTAAGCAGGAGGGCAATGAGGGAACACAGAACTGGGCAATAGAGGACAGAAGCATTGGGTGAGGGTGGGGCAGGAACAGCAAGCTTGGGTAAGGGCAGCACAATGTCAGACCAGGCTCTGCATCCAACCCCCCCCCACTGCGCATTGCAATGTACATTTTACTTAACATTAAAACAACTATAGAAATTCACTGAAAAAAACAAAGGTCACAGGGTCGTTATAGTTAGCAAATAGTGTTAAAAAATCCATAGAAATTCTCTAAAAACCAAAGGTTACAAGGATGCTATAGTTATAGTGAGGTTCAGATTTTCCATGCACAACACCATATAAATTGAGGTGTTATAGTTAGAGGTATTTCCAATAACTAGATCTTGTGCCCTAAGGTAACTATAACTCAGACTCTCACCATGCCCTAATTACCCCAGATATTATATCACTCATGACACCTTCTATGACATAATTGACAATATCCCTGTAACATTTGCAGTAAGATCATTGATGAGAAAACTGTGCATGGCGACAGCGCGAGTTCTAGTTACCTTAGGGCACGAGTTATAGTAATTTGAAATTCCGCTAACAATAACAGCTGAATGTATATGGTTTTGTGCATGTAAAATCTGAACCTAACTATAAAGTCCCTGTAACCTTTGTTTTTTTTGGTGAAAAAAAAACGTATACATTGTGCACGGAAAGGTTTGGGGTGATACATCAAAGCAAGGGTCGAGAAAAAGGGGGGGTCAAAAAGGTTGCATTTCCCACTTTAATTCCCATGGGACCTTAGAACAGGAGTACAGCCAAAACCATTGGACAGAATCACACTAAATTTGGCAGAAAGCAGGCTGTCATTATGTAGATTGTGCTTTGGGGGTGTTTGGTGTAAATCTGTTCTATAGTTTAGGAGAAATTAAAGGAAATCCACATTTGTATATCTGAGGTCATGAAGTCTTTCGGAATCATAAGGAGCTTGTGCAGGGAAATTCACAGCTCTGATTTGCGGCCAACACTTCAACCAGGAAGTATGGGCAGCCATCTTGGGACTCCAAGCCCCACAAAGAACGTAAATCAAAGGAAATGGAATCAGTGTAGGGGCACCCTGACCCCTTAACTCTGGTGTTGGGGTCTCAGAGAAACCCAGTCGGACCAAAAAAGCACTTTATAAAATACATTTTTACAGCGATTTCTTGATGACCTCCCAACTTCGTGGTGAAATTTTTTAAAATAAACAAGTGTGCTGTTCTGTACTTGTTATATACTGGGTGGGCCTGGGGAGAAAATTGCCCCGTTTGATGCGTTTTGACCCTCTGTCTTGTTCTCAAAAACTAGCGTATCACCATTTCCGTGTTTACGAAAGTGCTCAAAAGTGTAAAGACAATAGAGGAAGGACTTAACCTGACAACACAAAGTGTCAGCATCATCTCCAAATGTCTTAAAATATACGGATAAATTAAAGAAAATTTGTTAAAGAAAGTTATGTATACATCAAGAGGCGCTCAAAATAAAGAATATGTAAACAAAGTGATCTGTATATGGAAACATAAACCCTGGTGGGCCTGAATAAATTACAGTATTTTAGTCCACGTCATATATATCCCTTGTACTCAAAGGTCGAATCAGTTGCAAAGCAATCATACTCTAGGTATGTTCCTTAGCTAAATCAGGATGTCAAAGTTAATACCACCTCTAGTGGGCAACAATATATCTCAAAGTGTGATCCATCTTGTGATAATGTAAATATTGTTTCCTGTGGGGAAAGAAAGATTTGTTTCTGTGTAATAAAGCCTTTAATGAGCAAACAAAAATCAACATGTTGTATATCACATTTCCGGACTGAGCATAGGGAATAAAGTCATTACATAGCAAAGTAAAAATAAAAAATATTAATGAAAGAAGAAAGAGATAAAAGATGGCATGAGATGAAAATGCAACAGATCAAAACATGACCAAAATAAACTGAGTATAATATCTTGGGTCAAAGAAGCTTTAGAACTTTTGATAGAAGAAAAAGGAACGGGATACTGGAAACTCGATCCAAAACACTCCAACGCCACTCCTCCACTTCCTGTGAGAGTGAAAGAAATTGAAGTGAAAATTAATACCGCTTTGTTACAAAACAAACATTTCAAACATTTTTGCAAGAACCCAACATGTGCTATTCACTTACATGTACTCTAAATTCCAATCCTGTATTCAAACCTACTGGACTTTTTGTTTCCAAATCTCTTATGTACCTAGATTCTGTCTAGAGTTTTAATGTCTTGTTGCCTCCTCAATCATAGATAAACTGCTAATTTATACTTTTTAGATTTCATACTGTAAATATAAAACACTTTCTTAACCCCTCCTGAAAAAAGAGATAGGGCTTGATTTAGATCTTGGAGGTGTTACTGTCAACTCGTCGCAGCAGCAGAATCAAAAACACCATGAAGTCAAAGGCGTTCTGCCACCTGTATTTAGATGCATTGTGGCAGAACTACAGACCGCCACGACGGGGTGCTTATCCTAGCCGTCATGCTCGCTGGTTATCGCTGACCCTATTTAGATGCTGCAGTCCTGCAGGTGGTGTACTGGTGATGGATTGCTGATGGAGGGAAACCTTTGTGGGAACCATTGGGCATTGTATCATGGCAGTGGCTATCACATAGAAGCAAGTGACACACACACATACACTGTACCTTAGCCACATAAATCCACCTGCACAACAAACACACAACATATGCACTACTAGCCATTGCCAATCCACCACAACACAAAATCTACATGCAGAAACACAAATTACCATCATTCGTGGCACAACATGCATAGACCATTTATATAACACACACACACAAAACAACCACAACAGCCAACCCAATGACACACTCACCTACACAAACACATGCACACAAAAGCAAAATTGCACACATCTCAATGACCACCATACCACAACACACACCTGAATGTTGCATAAAGCAAGACTGCACACAACCCAAACCACACAATTGACATCAGACCCACATGCACATGACACACATAGAGACACAACCACATCACCTTCTCCCGCTCCTTCTACCTCGAACAGCCAATTCAATCACACACATAAAAGTAATGACTTACAAACACAACTGGACTCACAGCATCACAGGTACAGATTCACATAGACATGGTGACAGGTGGGATGCCATTATTATTGTGATGCCAGCACTCATTTGGCAATGAATACTGAAAACACAATAACAATTATGTCTGTGGCATGTACCAGTGTGTCCCCATCAATCACTAACACAAATGTATTCCTGGCATATGCATGTAAAAGGTATTTCAAAAAAATACCTGTGGCATGTATATTTCTGCAGATGTCCCGAGCTCATGTGCAATGCCCACACAACATACACGGTACATGCAGTATCCCTGCCGTCGAGTCTGGCAACAGCAGGGTTGTGTGTTTTCCGTGGTCCAGGCAGCAGTAATGGCAGGTGATGTCCAGTTGGTTCCGTTCAAAATGGAAGCAGAAACATTGAAAGAGGTAGGTTGTGTGCCCCTTTGCCCTCCAATCTGCCAACTCAGCAGTGGCGGCCAGCCACAGTTGACTAGGCAGCAAAGCACTTCCAAATCTACTCGGCAGTACAGATGGCGGTGTCCTGCCATCAGCCCCTATTCTCAAAGTAGCCATCAAGGAGGCTGGAGATTCTTTGTGGAGTCAGCAGGACTTGGGCACTCCTTCACCTATAGTTCCACCAACTTCTAAATTGGGCGCGTAGACAGTGTAATAGGCAGACAGGTTTTCTGTTGAAAATTCGATGGTGGGACCATTACCCCCTCGATCTAAATCAGACACATAGCCTTTGGAGCACAAAATAGATCTATTTTTCAGGAGTAAGTTCAGAACCACAGTTAGGATAGGAAAAAGATGGCAAATGGTTGTGACATTCTTCAACTTTGTGGGCTCTCCCAATAGTTGCTTTGGTTCCTTACTGCCCACACCCTATTCCCAAGGGAAACAAGTTCCCACCCTTGGGATGTACCTACATCTGCAATTTTTTCATTGTAAACTGATGCAAAGTGCATCAAAAGAAAATCCATCAAGGTTGGGGCTCGGCATTTGAAATGTTTTAGTAGTTACAAAGTCACTGGGTATGCAATTGCAGCAGCACGAGTTATTATGCTTTTATGGGATTTTGTGAATTGTTTCACCAACTCACAAAAAATGTGACCCATTCTGACTTGTACATTAGACAGGGTGTGAAAAAGTACTTGCTGTCCTGTTTGTGAGCCACAATGCTATGCATCAATGGCTTGCAACCACAATTGCAGTTGTAACCATTGAAAGGACAGTGGCAGCAGCCTGTGTGGAATGGCTTCCGCTTTGTGAAATCTGGTGGGTGGTATTGAGAGAACAAGAAGTGGTCCATGGGATGTTTTCATGCTCCCTGCAATGTTATTCCTTACATTTGAAAATGTATTTTAAAGCAGTCATACCTTCAAAAGAGAGAGGTAGCTTAAAAATATTCACATGCAAGGAATTCAAAGATTTTCAAGTAATTACCAGTTGTTGAGTTTTTTTATCCAGTTCAGAAATACTTATTTGATCATTCATAACCATCAAAGTAACACAAAAACAAGTAGTAAAGAGATTACTCACAATTTATTATATAATAAAACCCTTTCAAAAAGTAAATATTAAAATACAATAAAATGATAAAATTAAACGTAATAATAAATAAAAAGCGACATTTGTTCAGATCAAGTTTTCCCAAAAGAACCAAAAATGCTGCTATTAAACATAGTGAATAAATCAAGCAAGATTTGTTAAAGTCAGTTTTTGCCGACAGCACCAGAAATGCATTAAAAAGCTGCTGACTGAGAAAACGATTGCCAGAGTGGCATCACTCTTTAAAATCCTTTGCGCCAATGTCTAAGTTTAATTCAACCATTTTCCCCATCACATTTTTGTTACTCGAGTGGAATGCCCCTAGTATGACTGGTATGTCCAGATGTGGATCCTGTGCTCACTGTGAAATTAGAACTAAGCTGCACCTGACTGAAGATTCATAACTAGGGCAAGTCTTGGGTTGCGTGTGCTCTGCTTCAAAAAAGACCTGGCTTAGTTATTTGGACTAAGACTAATTTACATATCGCTGGGTCTACCTTTGAGATGGCATGGTGGGCAAAAAAGTAGCTGGAATGCGACCCTGATTGTTTACCAGTGTCTGTGAATAATTCAAACATTCCACATCCCACTTTTTTAATACATTAAGGAGTTCACAGATGGACTGCCCCTCCCAGTCCTCCATATGTGTGTGTTGCAAGCATTTGTAGGGAGTCACAAAATACCTTCTGCCTCATAAATTGTAAAGAGACTGGGCAGTTTGCAAACTCCTTCTAACATAAATGTTGTGATGTAACTCAATGGTATTGCATAACGAAGCCTAGATCGTAAACCAGTCGGTGTGCAAAAACATTGACTGGTTTTACATCTGGGCTTAGTACATCGAACTCCTGGTTCTAGGGATCATAATTAATCTTCTGTAGTGCAGAAGCAACTTCTTGCACATTCCATTTTCGTTGCGCAACAGTTTTCAGACCCTGCCCCTTAGAAACAAAGAGAAAAGTGAACAAAGGCGAGGACTGGAAGGTGGACCGAAGATCCCAAGAACTGGAGGGGAAGCAGAAGCAACACATAAGGATTTAATGATTCAGAAAAGCTGATTGAAGTCTTTCAGGGTTTTATACTTCAGAAATGCCGGCCAATCTCTCAGCATCTAGTTTTTAATCTGTGTTCAGTTCTCGTATAGAAATGATTGACTCTCCTCTAAATAATATCTTCGAGAAGAGAGGCTTGCATTTGAACTCACCGTGAATAATACGTAGATAATGATCTTTGTTAAGGGGTTTAGCTACTCCCATCTGGATGTTGGAACTGTTGCCTTTGACACATTAAAGAATAATGAGAGCATTGCTCCCCGGTGTTTTTTGATCTACGCACCATAATAAAGTACCACAGAAACACTAACAGAATGTCGCAATAGAGCAGAGAATAAATATTTTTTTTTTAAATCCCAAGGCAAGTGCCTCGCCATCTCTAAAAATCCACAGATGTATTATGTTGCGCGCATTTTCGAATCCTCTCGTGCGTTTCCAGGGCATGCCTTCTAGTTCATGTTTTGAATCAGTAGAAACGCACTGCTGATCAAACTCCGGCAGACAGTAATAGTCCTCTGGATGTAATGATAAACTGTGGCATTTCGCTTAAGGGTAGCCCATAAATCACTGGAATACCATCGAGGTTGTTAGTATGGGGGTGTGGATGCTAATATTAGCAGTCAGATATGTGAGCGGATATAAAATTAGACCTGCATAGGTAGGTACCCAAGGGGTTTGCTGGAATGAAAAGCATTACTCTTCTGTGCCTGCCCTACTTTGTCATGCTTACTAACACAGAAACTTTGCACAACAATCTAATCAAAGGAGTGCAGGAGGCAAAAGTGTGCTGAAAGTGGAAGAACAGTGATGGTGCGCACTTTCCGTACAAGCCAGTCAGTGGGAAATAGAAATCTGGCTGCTGCTGTATGGCATTATATTGAGGTCAAGAATGTCACTCTGCACCTATATCGACTACACAATAGTGATGACTGACATAGGCTCAAGATAAGCATATGCAGGGAAGTATAGATTTACTGTTCGTAACTCCACGAAACTCCTTATATTGACGAATTTGTTTGTCGAGATTGTGATATCGACGTTTAAGAGCAGGCCCATATATACACTTCGATATCATGCTAGAACATCATGCGAGGATTCTTATGAAATAAAGTAGGCCGAAATCATCATGGTGGTGAAAAAAGAGATACACATATTAATACAAATACAGACAAACAAAACGTACAAAAGACATATGTGGAGTGAGCAATCTCACAGTCTCAAATTTGTGCCAGTGTAACAGACTGTGAGAAATTGTTCTAGGTGTAAAGGAGACACGAGTTCTGGGAAATGCGTACCATTATATGAAGCATTTATTTAATTTGCCTAAATCTTTATGTCAAGGGATGCTCCTGACAGTAATATCCTTTGTGTGCATAGTCATTTTTTCAGCAAATCTGCTACCCAATCTCAACTCATTTTCTTTTTTTAAATAGCTCAGTCAATGTTCTCTCTCTGTCACAAAAGTGTTCTAATTTATTAGTTAACTTCTTGAGAGATTGTTAGTGCCATCTGGCATAGGGGACTTTGTTCCGCTAAGATCGAATGCATTGTAGCATCTCGGCATACAATTCCTGTTCAGTCTAGTAAAATACTTCAGTGTCTGCTTATATAAATACAATTAACAACAGAACTGTGCATAATTACTAACACTAGTCCTTTGATTAACACACTACGCCATACCCTATTCTTGCATAATTTTTTATCTTATGTAAAAAAGAAGAGTGTATGTTGTCTGTTTCTGCTTTTTCATCTATTTTTAGCCCTCGGTCCTTAACCTCAAACTGGCCTATGTGTATGTGCTTCTTTCCCTGTCCCATAACCACCAGCATCATTCAAGAATTTAAGTGCGGTTGTTTAATTTCATATTTAAAACTTCCTCCGTTGAATGATGTAACAACAGCAGACATGAAAGAGGAAAACAATCTGAAATTGTTATTTTGATGACTGCTAGTGCTGCAGGACTGGAAAATGCACTAGACCACTAGACACCAGGGATTTCACTTGGGGGGGTCGGCCCCCTTGGAAAACGGGCCGGCCTCCCACGGGGCATATTTTTTTTTAAAAAAAGGTAGGTGTCCCCTGGGGACAGGGGGTCGCCCGTGGGCAGGGCGACCCCCTGTGGGGGCAATATTTGTTTTTAGTTGTTGTAGGGTTTCCCTGGGGCCCATTTTGGCCCCCAAGGAAACCATACAACTACTAAAAAAATATATAGCTCTCTCTCTCTCTCTATATATATATATATATATATATATATATATATATAGATCTATATATATAGATATATCTATGTAGATATGTCTATCTACATGGATATATCTATAGATAGATCTATATATATATATATAGATCTATCTATAGATATATCTATGTAGATAGATATATATATAGAGATAGATCTATATATATATATATATATATATATATATATATATATATATATATATATATAAATAGATCACTTTTGTCAGTACATGTGTGGTTTCCCTGGGGGCTGCGATCGGCCCCCAGGAAAACCAGACCCACATATAAAAGTGATCTATATATATATATATATATATATATATATATATGTGTACATATATATATATATATATATATATATATTTGCCACCAGTTGTCTTGCAGTTGCAGCTTGCGTCTTCAAAGCAATGCACAGACTTCAACTGACGCATTTCAACTGTAGCTTTTAGGCAGCAATAAAAAAGTCAAGTAAGTATTGTGATTATGTTTCTGCTACAAAAGGATCAGACTTTTGTCTAGTGGCAGTTTTAGTGCCATAAAGAAGCGCAGAAGGTTTATATGCCTACTGCAAAGAGCAAATCTGTATTTTATGTACATAGCTGAGTACATTAGTATAGTCAGCCATTACCTGCGCTATAATACAAATTAAATGTATGTGCGGGGTGGAGGGCGGCTATGGAGAGATCAAGGGCACTTTTGCTGGGTGGTAATGAGGGAATCGAAGGAGGAGGGAGTGGGAGCACCAATAATGATTGTTGGACTGGGCGCAGGAGGTGCTAAAGACTGTGACGAATGGTATGTGACAAGGTGTTTTTTGAGTGTCTTGAAAGAACGTGCTGATTGAGGGAAGAAGCGCAGGTAAGGTGGCCTCTACTGTTGCATGTATCTCACACACACCATCGATTTTGTGACTGTCTACGTAGGCTAGTGTTTTAGAGCAACAGTTTAGCCAATAGCAGAGATGGCATCTTGATGGATGACTGCTGCTGTCACTCGGGTTATAGAGGACAGCTCTGACATAGGATCAGAGACTGAGACATCAGATACTGAGACAGCATCTGAGGGATAGGACAATGGCGCAGACTCTGGGAGTGAATTTTCAGTTGGAGGAGTCCCATTCGATAACCCCTCTTCCAGTAAATTATGAGGGAGGTGATGAGGACAGTCCTGCTGTCCCTTCGCAAGCACAGTCTGTGCAACGGGGTAATAGTGGGTTAGCCTAATCCAGAGAGCATGTGAATGCGTTGGCAAGCAGAGAGAGAGAGTGCTCTCTTGGGAGCTCCCCAATTTAGATCAGCCCCAAATTCCACCGCCCAAATCGTATTGTGGAGACATCAAAATTATCTATCACAAAACAAACTGGTTTTGTAAGGCAGGCACCTGTGTTTTTGGTCCTGGGTTCGGTGGCCATATAGAGAAACATACTAAACCCAAACATTTCTGGAAACTAGACATTCGGGGGAGTCCACAGAGGTGTGACTTGTGTGGATTCCCCAAAGTTTTCTTACCCAGAATACCCTGCAAAGCTGAAATGTGGAATAAAAACTCTATTTTTCTTGCATTTCTCTCACACAAACTACAGGAATATGCTGGGATCCACAAAATTCCTACCACCCAGTGATTCCTCACCTGTCCTGATAAAAACACTACCCATTTGAGTGCCTATACCTAGTGCCTGCGTCAGGAATGGATCACCCCAGGGTCAACTGCTGCCTCATGTAAGGACCAACATTGACCATTGTGTGATCTATTCCTGTCGCGGGCACCAGGCCTACCCACACAAGTGAGGTACCATTTTTATCGGGAGACTTGGAGGAACGCTGGGTGGAAGGAAATTTGTGGCTCCTCTCAGATTCCAGAACTTTCTGTCACCGAAATGTGAGGAAAATGTGTTTTTTTTAGCCACATTTTGAGGTTTGCAAAGGATTCTGGGTAACAGAACCTGGTCAGGGCCCCACAAGTCACCCCATCTTGGATTCCCCTAGGTCTCTAGTTTTAAAAAATGCACAGGTTTGGTAGGTTTCCCTAGGTGCCAGCTGAGCTAGAGGCCAAAATCCACAGGTAGGCACTCTGCAAAAAACACCTCTGTTTTCTGTCAAAAAATGGGATGTGTCCACATTTTGTTTTGGGGCATTTCCTGTCGCGGGCGCTAGGCCTACCCACACAAGTGAGGTATCAATTTTATTGGGAGACTTCGGGGAACGCTGGGTGGAAGGAAATTTGTGGCTCCTCTCAGATTCCAGAACTTTCTGTCACCGAAATGTGAGGAAAATGTGTTTTTTTAGCCAAATTTTGAGGTTTGCAAAGGATTCTGGGTAACAGAACCTGGTCAGAGCCCCACAAGTCACCCCATCTTGGATTCCCCTAGGTCTCTAGTTTTCAAAAATGCACAGGTTTGGTATGTTTCCCTAGGTGCCGGCTGAGCTAGAGGCCAAAATCTACAGGTAGGCACTTTGCAAAAAACACCTCTGTTTTCTGTCAAAAAATGGAATGTGTCCACGTTGTGTTTTGGGGCATGTCCTGTCGCGGGCGCTAGGCCTACCCACACAAGTGAGGTATCAATTTTATCGGGAGACATGAGGGAACGCTGGGTGGAAGGAAATTTATGGCTCCTCTCAGATTCCAGAACTTTCTGTCACCGAAATGTGAGGAAAATGTGTTTTTTTAGCCAAATTTTGAGGTTTGCAAAGGATTCTGGGTAACAGAACCTGGTCGGAGACCCACAAGTCACCCCATCTTAGATTCCCCTTGGTGTCTAGTTTTAAAAAATGCCAAGGTTTGCTAGGTTTCCCTGAGCTAGAGGCCAAAATCTACAACTAGGCACTTTGCAAAAAACACGTCAGATTTCAATGTAAAAATGTGATGTGTCCATGTTGCGTTTCCTGTCGCGAGCTTTAGGCCTACCCTCGCAAGTAAGGTACCATTTTTATCGGAAGACTTGGGGGAACACAGAATAGCAAAACAAGTGTTATTGCCCCTTGTCTTTCTCTACATTTTTTCTTTCCAAATGTAAGACAGTGTGTAAAAAAGATGTCTATTTGAGAAATGACCTGTAATTCACATGCTAGTATGGGCACCCCGGAATTCAGAGATGTGCAAATAACCACTGCTTCTCAACACCTTATCTTATGCCCATTTTGGAAATACAAAGTTTTTCTTGGTACCTATTTTTCACTCTTTATATTTCAGCAAATGAATTGCTATATACCCAGTATAGAATGAAAATCCATTGCAAGGTGCACCTCATTTATTGGCTCTGGGTACCTAGGGATCTTGATGAACCTACAAGCCCTATATATCCTCGCAACCGGAAGAGTCCAGCACACGTAACGGTATACTGCTCTAAAAAATCTGGCTTTGTAGGAAAAAGTTACAGAGTAAACCGTGGAGAAAAATGGCTGTTTTTTTCAGCTCACTTTCAATATTTTTTTATTTCAGCTGTTATTTTCTGTAGGAAAACCTTGTAGGATCTACACAAATGACCCCTTGATGAATTCTGAATTTTGTCTACTTTTCAGAAATGTTTAGCTTTCCAGGATCCAGCATTGGTTTCACACCCATTCCTGTCACTAACTGGAAGGAGGCTGAAAGCTCCAAAAATAGTAAAAATGGGATATGTCCCAGTAAAACGCAAAAATTGTGTTGACATTTTTTTTTTTCTGATTCAAGTCTGCCCATTCCTGAAAGGTGGGAACATGGTGATTTTAGCACCAGAAACCCTTTGTTGATGCCATTTTCAGGGAAAAAAACACAAACCTTCTTCGGCAGCCCTTTTTTCCCATTTTTTTTAAAAAAAGAAAATTTCACTGTATTTTGCTAATTTCTTAATCTCCTCCAGGGGAAACCACAAACTCTTGGTACCATTAGAATCCCTAGGATGTTGGAAAAAAAGGATGCAAATTTGGCATGGATAGCTTATGTGGACAAAAAGTTATGAAGGCCTAAGCGCGAACTACCCCAAATAGCCAAAAAAGGGCTCAGCACTGGGGGGGAAAAGGCCCAGCAGCTAAGAGGTTAACCACTCATTTCATACTTTTTATCAACTTCTGACACTTAAACATATCTGTTAAACCTCATTAAAATTGGCAAAAGTACACAATTTCTGATCAGTTGACACTAGACAAAAGTCAAACATTACATTTAACCATATTTAAAACAATAATAACAACAACTCCTATTACCAGTCACTCAATAAAAAATACAGAGTGTTGGAAAAAGGCCCTCTCTGAAGGGTGACCCCGACTGTTTGCCTTCCTCCTCCACAATTCTGACCTCATTTCTGTTGGCTTTAGGACTCTGGGTACCTTCCACTGCCAACCAGTGCTAAAGTGCATGTGCTTTCACCCTAAAAGCAATGTTACATTGGCTCATACCCAAATTACTTTTAAGTTGCCAGTAAAGTGCACTACATGTGCCAAGGGCTTGTAAATCAAATGCTACTAGTGTGCCTGCAGTACTAAACGCGCCACCCACATAAGTATCTCCTTAACTATATCTCAGGCCTGCCATTGCAACGCCTGTATGTGCAGTTTCACTGCCATCTCTACTTGGCATTTACAACTACTTGCCAAACCCTAAACCCCCCTTTTTCTATATATGTCACCTCTAAGGTAGGCCCTAGGTAACCCATAGGGTAGAGTGCTATGTAAGTAGAAGGCAGGACTTGTACTTATGTGTTTTGCATGTCCTGTCAGAGAAACACTCACAAATTCATTTTCCACTACTGGTAGGCCAGCTTCTCTCATAGACTAGCATTAGAAAAACATTAGAACTGTAGTAAATTCTGATCAGGAAGGATTAGCCCTGTCATGTTTAGTATGGCCAGAATGGTAATGGAAAATCCTACTTCCGGGTGAAGTTCGATTTCATATTACTATTTTACAAATGTCACTTTTAGTAAGTGGACTTTTCTCTGCGCTTACTGCCATCTGTGCCTTTCAGCCTGTCTCCAACCCACATCTGGTCTGGGCTGGTTGACAGCTCCCTTTGTGCATTCCACCCAGAAAGCCATAAACACAGGACACTCAGTCACATCTGCATTCATCGGCATACTGAATGGACCTCCCTGGGCAGGTGGGGTAGAGTGGCCCTCTCTTACACTTCAAAGGCCAGTGGACTGCTCTCACACAAAGGACTGATAACCCCCGCACACATGGATCCTGACAGACAGGACTGGGCTGAGAGGGGAAATTGAACATTTCAAAAACACTCTCTGAAGTTTCCCCCACTTCAAAGGCATTTGTGGGGATATATACTGGGTCTCTGACCCCACCAAATAAGACACATCTGGACATACACCTGGATTTTGTCAGGGAGACTACCTGGCTGCCCAAAGGAGTCTTCTGGTTTGCTTTGCTGAAGGACTGCTTTGCTGCCTGTTGCCCTGCTGCCTGGTGCTGCTGACGCTGCTGGAAGGACTCTGCATTCCTCTTAAAGTGCTCTCCAAGGGCTTGGATTGAGCTTGCCTCCTGTTTCTAAAGTTTCAGGGCCAACAAAGACTTCACCCCTTCAGGAAATCCTTGTGCATCAGTAAATTGACACAATGCCTGCAGAAATCAATGCAGCACCTGCATTGCAGCTGGAAAATTGCTGCACCGCCGACCGGAACGATGCAGCGCCAGACTTGCAACCGAAAATCTGATGCAGCGCCTTACTCTCAGCTTGAAAATCACTGCAATACCTACCGGATCAGCGCAGCACCTGCTCCTTTCTACCAGCGTGTCCAGGATTTTCAATGCATCATCCTTTGGCATCAAGATATTTCCGCAGCACAGTGAGGAACCAACGCTGCGCTCCTGGAAATCAACGCATCACCTTGCAGCGTCGAAAGAAACAATGCATCATTTGTACTGCATTGAAAAATCCGACGCAATGCAGCTCCTCCTCTGTGGACCCCGTGCATCGTTATTTTTGACGCATCCCAGCTACTGTGTGTTACAAAGATACAACAACTGATTCCTAAGGATTGAGACTCTTTTAAACCTTCAAAAGTGATATCTCGATTTGTACATATTGGATTTATGCTGTTTTATTCAGATAAATATTATCTATCTTTCAAAACCTGTGTGGTGTATTTTTGTGGTGTTTTCACTGTGTTACTTCATGAGTTATTGCCTTCTCAGTTAAGTCTGCCCGCTGTGTGCCAAGCTACAAGAGGGTGAGCCCAGGATAATTTGGGTTATGTTGTGACTTACCCTGACTAGGATTGTGGCCCCTACTTAGACAGGGTGCATACTTCTGCCAACTAGAGGCTCAATTTCTAACACAAAGGTTTGAGTTGCTTCAGTTCTTAATGCAAATTCTCTTGCCAATAATATCTTTCTTGTGGGTTCTACCTTAGATTTGTTCCCGCAGTCTTTCTCAATCCATGTATCTTTTAAAATGGCTGCTGATCACCTTAAATCCATTGAAAGAAACTCCCCAAGTTAATCATCAACACATTTTGAACCTCTTATTCCTTTGGGGTTGTCCTTAGGACCCTGACTGGTTACATTTCTCGTTTCCATATAGGTTGAAGGATTCTCATTGTTCTTTTCATAGAGTTCTTTCTCAAGGTAAAGTCCTTCTGTCCTCTTTTTCAAATTGGCATTTCCTTAATGAAAACTAACTCACACTTGGAGTTTCACCAGCTCCTTGTCGCGTCAGTCTCCTGCATGAGACTGATGCGATCTGGAGCTGATGAAATGCCAAGTATCTACATGCACAACATGGACATTTTGCATTACACGTGTGGCACAAAATGCCTGATTTTACATGGTTACATCACATCTCATCAACAAGGGTTTATTCAGGAAACCAAAGGATTGTGGGAACACGGAAATACTGCTAGACAGCTTTCATAGCTTGAGCACCAGTTGTGAGTCTCATTTTCTTTGTCACCAAGCATCAGCTATTGAGCAAAATTCATTAAAAGTGGCTTTTTTTTTACTTATGAGCATTGTTAGAGCAACCTTCTATACGATATTTGTATTACACAGGAAGTTCAATAGGGAATGACGCTACTCTACATACAACAGCAAATTCCTCTTTCTGCCTTGGAGTCCTCCATGTTCTCTCTTGACTCCTTGGTGATTTTTTATGTGGATACTGGAGAGAATGAATCACTCATAATTTTTTAGCAACCTCTTCTGCATCGCCCTCACCTAGATTATTTGGGGAAATTCAAGTAAGTTCAATTCAGGTCTTTCGAAAATATTTATTTTTGATTGACTAATGTTTTGGACAGGTCATGCTTTACCATTTTTCCTTAATTTGAGATTTTGTTTTAGTTTTTACTTGTACACTAAAGGGGATGAGGGCGGTTCCATGTGAGGAGTGAGGAAAGAGGGTGTAAGCTCAATGAGTATTGTTTGAGGTGAAATTGATTTTGCCAGCTTTCCCCATGCTCTCAAATAACTCTCATTGCTCGTACAGGGCCAAAAGTTAATATTTTTCATTATAGAGATTTTCTTTCAAAAGTTTCACCTATGGTGATTGACAGTGTCGTTTTTTGCAGTGTAATTTTACACTTTTGCAAAAGAGTGACAACAATTATAACCATTATTACATGCAGTCGTATCTCCATTTACATACCACTGGAACATATAATAGAACTGTTATTGTGAAAATAATAGGGATCCATCCTGTCAACTGACCTTCGATTACTACAAAGACAAGTCAATTCAAGAAGATAGCACAGTCGATAGGGCACATGTCCAAATAGATTTCGAATTACAGCTCCAAAGGTACACTATGCAGTAACAAGATAAACAAAACATACTTGAGAAAGAAAGGAAAGAAAGTAATCAGTAACTAACTGTTGCCTGCTAGTGTGTCTAGTATAGTACGAAGAATATACTTGGTAAAGGGACAGAGAGCTGTCCCAGACTGGGTAGTAAAGTTGTTCCATGGAGAGTGGACAGGGAACCGGGATCAGGATGAATGAACCAGGGATTAGTTTCTGTCTGAGGAGGATCCCACTCTGTCTCCACGACCCTCTTCACTATCCAGAGGGGAGACACTTCTTCCCATGCAATCTGTGATAGAGCAGTGGCTCCTCACAGGCCATCCAATTCGAAACTTCAAAACATCAACACTCCAATGCTGATGGGTCATGGAAGCCCTGACACTGCACCCCAGGGGTATTTCCAGGGGATCGTCACTAGGCGACCGGCAAGTGTTAATGGCAGGTCAATAAATTTAGATGTTATTGCTTTCACCTTGGGCATAGGGAAAAGGGCAAAAAAGCAGTGAGCCAGTTTTGGAGTTGTGACGCCCATCACCATTGCAATATATCTAAAAAACATTTTCCACAATTGGCAGAGGACAGGGTACTCCTAGAACTTGTGCAAGATAATGGCTTTGATTGTATTAGACGCAAGGCATATAACCTCCAGGGTGTAGTGGTTCGGTGGCTCATCTGAGTTCATATGTCAACTCGCCTGTACGGCAGCCCCTAGAGCCCCATAGGTCAAGAAATGGCAGGGGAGGAGTTCAAATGCATCCAATATAATCTGGCACGGTCTGAGTGTGTTGTGCTTAAAGAGATTGCCAAGAGTTCTTAAACTGGCCCCAGTCCAGTTCCTCAGTGCCCTCCAATCACACCCAGGGCTCTAGGGACATTTAACATGCCTTATCTGTAGTGCCCTGGACCAGGCATATCTAAGTGTGTCAGAATGTTAGATCTAGCATATTCATTTAAAGCAATGGGTCTAGGATTATCTGCAAACATGTGGAGCATGTAGGGATGCCTATACACTCCTCTCCAGGGGGGAACCAACTTGCTACTCTCCACTTTATCACCCATAACAGTTGAGTGAGGTGAGGTGGAACGGGGGGATGTGACCTATTTAAGGATCGGACAGCTATGCAGTTAAAGTCTCCTCCCATCACTAAGGGATAAGGAAGAAGGGTGGAGAGGTGTGGTGTCAGTGACTTTAGAAAAGTAGGTTGATCCAAGTTAGGTGCATACACGTTTATAAATGCCATGTCCCTCCATTCAAGTTTTCCTCCCAGCACAATATCGTCTGGATCGAGGATTTGAAGTTGCAGACAAAAAGGCACCCCTGGTAGGATCCAAATAAATGCAACTCGAGCAAAGACAGAATAAGTAGTACAGTATACACTCCCTGACACCTTTTCTGCAAGGCCAGTCCATCTGCTTTAGTAAGATGCATTTACTGCAGCATAGCAACCTGCACCTTGTATCACATGATAAATGCCTGCACTTTATATCAATTACTAGGGGAGTTAAAACCTCCAGCATTCCAGGTGAGTTGTCTTATATTAGAACAGGTGTCAGCCATCATTTACAGGTTTCATCCCCCTCGTCAGGGGACATCCCAACCCACCCAACCACAGGTCAGCCCCCAGGAATTTTCAGACCCACTGCACGCACCAGGAATAGCCAGATGCAACAATTTAAAACCATGTTAACATTCTCAAAAAGTGCCTCCGTAGTATGACATGCAACTGAATGTTGTTCAAGTTGTCCAACTCATGAAAGAACATGGTGTGGCTCAGAGACTGGCTAGCTGCCAAACCCATGTAACACCAATAGAGGGGAAAGATAGCCGATAGTTCTTGCCCATGGAATTCCTAGACCCCAGTCTGTAAATTAAAATATTGTCCCCCACTTTGCACCTGAATTTTGACACATACACAAATTAGATCTTGATCTGAAATAGAAAGGATTAGTAAACAGATAACAGAACATTAAACTGCCATTCGTATAATGCCATCTCCAGTGCCAGGTGTGATCTGAGGCAGTACAAGTCTGGTGTCTTTCCTAGAGGTGCTTCTGGCAGATGAGAGTGTGTCAGCGTCTGAGCACACATGTTCCTTTGTGTCACTTACATCTCGCACCAAAGTTGCCATCACCACCAGTGCTCCCCTCCTCCCCTCCTTAGCCTCTTGCTGTATGGGATGCAGACTGCCCTCCTCACCTGGCACAAATCCTTTTGCCACCAAACCCAACCAGTCAGTGGGTGTGGGCGAGCGAGACCCACATTGTCGTACACGTCCACCCATTGCAATGCCTCCTCCTGCATATTGAAAAAGACAGCTCCTCTATCAACTTGAATATCCAGCTTGGGAGGAAACAGTAGGGCATACTACATTCCCAGTTGTAAAGAAATGGCTCCCTGATGCAGTTACCCCCCACTTTTTGCCTGATACTGCTGCTGACTTGACTGAGAAGTGTGCTGGGACCCTGCTAACCAGGCCCCAGCACCAGTGTTCTTTCCCTAACCTGTACTTTTGATTCCACAATTGGCACACCCTGGCATCCAGGTAAGTCCCTTGTAACTGGTACCCCTGGTACCAAGGGCCCTGATGCCAGGGAAGGTCTCTAAGGGCTGCAGCATATCTTATGCCACCCTGGGGACCGCTCACTCAGCACAGACACTGCTTGCCAGCTTGTGTGTGCTGATGAGAACAAAACGAGTAAGTCGACATGGCACTCCCCTCAGGGTGCCATGCCAACCTCACACTGCCTATGCAGTATAGATAAGTCACCCCTCTAGTAGGCCTTACAGCCCTAAGGCAGGGTGCACTATACCATAGGTGAGGGCACCAGTGCATGAACACTATGCCCCTACAGTGTCTAAGCAAAACCTTAGACATTGTAAGTGCAGGGTAGCCATAAGAGTATATGGTCTGGGAGTCTGTCAAAAACGAACTCCACAGCTCCATAATGGCTACACTGAATACTGGGAAGTTTAGTATCAAACTTCTCAGAATAATAAACCCACACTGATGCCAGTGTTGGATTTATTAAAAAATGCACACAGAGAGCATCTTAGAGATGCCCCCTGTATTTTACCCAATTGTTCAGTGCAGGACTGACTGGTCTGTGCCAGCCTGCTGCTGAGAGATGAGTTTCTGACCTCATGCGGTGAGAGCCTTTGTGCTCTCTGAGGACAGAAACAAAGCCTGCTCTGGGTGGAGGTGCTTCACACCTCCCCCCTGCAGGAACTGTAACACCTAGCAGTGAGCTTCAAAGGCTCAAGCTTCGTGTTACAATGCCCCAGGGCACTCCAGCTAGTGGAGATGCCCTCCCCCTGGACACAGCCCCCACTTTTGGCGGCAAGTCCAGGAGAGATAATGAGAAAAACAAGGAGGAGTCACTGGCCAGTCAGGACAGCCCCTACGGTGTCCTGAGCTGAGGTGACCCTGACTTTTAGAAATCCTCCATCTTGTAGAAGGAGGATTCCCCCAATAGGGATAGGAATGTGTCCCCCTCCCCTTGGGAGGAGGCACAAAGAGGGTGTACCCACCCTCAGGGCTAGTAGCCATTGGCTACTAACCCCCCAGACCTAAACACACCCTTAAATTTAGTATTTAAGGGCTCCCCTGAACCTAAGAATTTAGATTCCTGAAACCTACAAGAAGAAGAAGACTGCTGAGCTGAAAAACCCCTGCAGAGGAAGAACAGAAGACACCAACTGCTTTGGCCCCAGTCCTACCGGCCTGTCTACTGCCTTCCAAAGAAACCTGCTCCAGTGACGCTTTCCAAGGGACCAGCGACCTCTGAATCCTCAGAGGACTGCCCTGCTTCAAGAAAAACAAGGAACTCCCGAGGACAGCGGCACTGCTCCAAAAGAACTGCAACTTTGTTTCAAGGAGCAGATTTAAAGACCCCTGCAACTCCCTGCAAGAAGCGTGAGACTTGCAACACTGCACCCGGCGACCCCGACTCGACTGGTGGAGAACCAACACCTCAGGGAGGACCCTCCGGCGACTCAGAGACCGTGAGTAACCAAAGTTGTCCCCCCTGAGCCCCCACAGCGACGCCTGCAGAGGGAATCCCGAGGCTCCCCCTGACCGCGACTGCCTGAACCTAAAGTCCCGACGGCTGGAAGAGACCCTGCACCCGCAGCCCCCAGCACCTGAAGGAACGCAACTTCTGTGCAGGAGTGACCCCCAGGAGGCCCTCTCCCTTGCCCAGGTGGTGGCTACCCGAGGAGCCCCCCCCTTGCCTGCCTGCGACGCTGAAGAGATCCCTTGATCTCTCATTGAACATCATTGAAAACCCGACGCGTGTTTGCACACTGCACCCGGCCGCCCCCGCGCTGCTGAGGGTGTACTTTTTGTGCTGACTTGTGTCCCCCCCAGTGCCCTACAAAACCCCCCTGGTCTGCCCTCCAAAGACGCGGGTACCTACCTGCTGGCAGACTGGAACCGGGGCACCCCCTTCTCTCCATTGAAGCCTATGTGTTTTGGGCACCTCTTTGACCTCTGCACCTGACCGGCCCTGAGCTGCTGGTGTGGTAACTTTGGGGTTGCTCTGAACCCCCAACGGTGGGCTACCTTGGACCCAAACCTGAGACTTGTAAGTGATTTACTTACCTGACAAAACTAACAAAAACTTACCTCCCCCAGGAACTGTGAAAATTGCAGTGTCCACTTTTAAAACAGCTTATTGTGTTTTATGTAAAAAGTATACATGCTAATGTAATGATTCAAAGTTCCTAAAGTACTTACCTGCAATACCTTTCAAATTAGATATTACATGTAGAATTTGAACCTGTGGTTCTTAAAATAAACTAAGAAAATATATTTTTCTATAACCAAACCTATTGGCCTGGATTTGTCTCTGAGTGTGTGTTCCTCATTTATTGCCTGTGTGTATGTACAACAAATGCTTAACACTACTCCTTTGATAAGCCTACTGCTCGACCACACTACCACAAAATAGAGCATTAGTATTATCTCTTTTTGCCACTATCTTACCTCTAAGGGGAACCCTTGGACTCTGTGCATGCTATTCCTTACTTTGAAATAGCACATACAGAGCCAACTTCCTACACCAGTTCTCTGAGTTTCCTCTACACAGCCAGAAAAGAGGCCCTCTGTCGCGGCACAGCTTTTGTGAAATCAGGAGAGCTTGGCATTGTTCACGATGTAGGGCCTAGCACTGCTTGTGTGTTGGAGTGTAAAGTCTTGATCCCTATAGTACAACAGCTGGGTAACAACGGGACATGGTGGTGCCCCCAACACAGGGGGGTTTGCAGGAACCCTCTGTGCTGTCTCAAGAGCAAAATGGTTAAATAATCCCACCGGTGCAACGATCTCTTGTAACCAGTCCTCCAGGTAAGTAAGCATCAACGAGCCATACATGCTCCAGTAGGCCAATCACCTTTATGTTAATCCTCCCTACCTTGCCCTCCTGTTCCTCAATTTGTGATTCAAGGGGCTTCACCCTCCCTGCCAATGTGTCTGGGTCAGTTGTATGTCCCTTGGATATGGCGCCTAATGACTCCAGCTCCAATTCGACCTGTTTAAGGCAGACTACCATTTTGTGGTAGTCATCGCACCAAATGCCAAGATCCACCCTTAGCATGTCAAATTTTAGACTCTAAGGCATCTCATACAGAGAAAATGGTAGCCAGTTTAGTGTAAATATTGTCCTCTTGCGTGGAGGGCATGCTTCCCCCCAAGGGTGGCAAAGCTCATGTCACCTTTTCTGGGACATTAGGCTTCCCCATTGCTAGGGCCGGTGGTATTGAGCTGAGTTTAGAGACAAAGGGCCTGATTACAACTTTGAAGGAGGTGTTAATCCGTCCCAAAAGTGACGGTAAAGTGACGGATATACCACCAGCCGTATTACAAGTCCATTATATCCTATGGAACTCGTAATACGGCTGGTGGTATATCCGTCACTTTACCGTCACTTTTGGGATGGATTAACACCTCCTCCAAAGTTGTAATCAGGCCCATATTTCTCTAAGGGAGTTGAAGGGCAAAGAGGTGAAGAAAGCCAGTCAGTTACTGGCACAGGAAAAAGGGAGGGTCAACAGCCTTCCAAGGGAAGACCCAGAGCCAAATTGTAGCAGCAGGCAATTCTCAACAGTATCGTACAATCCCAGGTCACCAGGGGAGGATTCATGTGTGCACTAGCAAGGGGGAGAGCAGGCCCTCGGAAGTCTAGGCAAGATAAGGGATGCAGCAGAAATCATACATGGGCCCCAGCACTCACCTCTGTTTTGAAGACCCCTCCACGGTTAGCAGCATTGTCAAGGGCATTCATCCAGCAGACGGCTGCTAAGACCCTCTTCTATAAACCGGAAGTGGGATAAGGAAGGTGTGCGGCAACACAATGGGAGCTATTTGAGGAAGGGCCTGGTTTCAGCCCTCATGTCAGCCAAGTCTGGCTGAGAGGTCCAACTAGCAGCCAAGACCCATTCGGTGACAGACTCAGGCAGCTAGCATGGGCCCACAGCTGCCAGCCCCACTGCCCAAGCCCACCCATCACATAAAGATAAGGTGGGCCAAATATGGAGTCAACATTCAGTGAAATGCAGCTGCAGGGAAGCCGAGATTCAGGCCCAAGTTCCAGGATCCGGAGAGCAGCTCCTGCAGCATTCAGGGCTGGCATCAGTCCAGGGGCAAGGCCACCAATAAGCAAACCACAGCGGGGCACAGTCACACTGCCAAACTCCACTCACAGCGCTAGCAGAGGCAGCTGTCTCAGTGGGCTACCATTCTCTGCCACGGTACCTCCCTCCAGCATCATCATCTCGCAATCCTCAGCCCTGCAATTTCCCAGGCGGGGTCCAAGTAGGTGACGCTGCAGTTCTGGGGGCTCTAGGGACTCCAGGTCAGGATGAGATGAAAGCCCCGGGGCCTGGGAGAGATACAGAGTAGATGCAACTGACCAGCATGGCAGCTAACATCACCCCCCATGATTGTGCCTGATTGACCATGTTTAGTATTCAAATAGCATTTGCCTTTTGCAAGCCTTCATTTGACACTTATTCGAATCCCATGGGCCTTGTTGGAACATGCAGGTATTATTTCTCATTTGATAAACTTTTTTGTCATTTTCTGCCATGCTGATTGGGTCTGGAGGGCCATGGTTATTATTTCAAATTCATTTTTGTTCATTTTCCACTCTCTTGGCTGGAAGATGCCTTGGAGGGACACAAGGTACTATTTCTTATTTGAAAAATTATTTTAACATATTCTGCCATGGTCATTGGACAAGGTGGACCATGGTTATTATCAATTTACAACCCTTGTCTCTCAAATCACACCCAAGTTCTATTGAGGGATTTGAGATATTTTATAGATTTTCTTTCAACATTTTTATCCATAATAATTTATACCGGTGGGCCATAGTTATCAGTCGATGTACCTGCATTTTTGCCATGTCTCCTTGGCTCTCGTCTAGCCCCATGGACCCTGCAGGATACACCAAATTATCTCTTTTTTCATAGGTTTCAAGAAGGTATTCCAGAAGTATTATGCCACAGTCAATGTGTCAGGTATAAATAACAAGGCACTTTTAAGTACTCACAATATATTTTGTAATATTTCAGACATTGGAGCCTTTCTTAAATAGATTTTTGTCTAATTAAGTGCCCAGTCTAGCAATCACTTTAAACATAGATAGACTGACAACAGACAGCATTTTATAACCTTGACTGACGGAAGTGTCTAACTGGACGGGCCTTAACTGCCTGAAATGAAATGGGAATAAAACGGGTATTATGATGTTGGGAAATCACCCGAAGCATTATCCTGTTGCCTGACTCCCTAGGCCCACTACCTGTCCTTAAACCTGCTGTAAAGAATCTAGATAGGCCAGATTCACAAAGGAAAATTTAGAGGTTTGGTCTAAGATGAGGCTAAACATCTAAGTTTACCTTTTTGAATCGGGCCGATTTGTGGCAGGACATCCAACTAACTTTTGATAATCTAATGAGATCTGTCTCTGCCTGCTGTTTTGGCCTTTTAAAATTCCTAAAGTGGATACTCTGGGCGCTTCCAACAGGAGCATACAAATGCAGTTTTTCTCGCGTGGACTCCGATAATTTTCTGCACACGGATATTAAGCAGGACTCTCTAAAGAGACTCCAAGTTATTCAAAATGCGTTTGCATGACTATTCTATCATATCTTGAAGTAACATTCTACCATAACCTAATTGAGAGATCTGCACTGGCTGCCGATGGACAAATGCATTCAATTCAAAGCTCTCTGCTTTGCCTACTACCGTCATTTTTCAAATACAGGGCCACTCTACATGAAGTATCTTATCCAAACCTGTGCCCTATCTGGAACCCTATTGCCAACTAATCTCAAATTAGCACAAGATTCTAGGATTAAACTAGTCAGGCACGGTGACCGCTCTTTCAGTTGTCATCCAAGCTTTGGAACATCCTGTTTCTGCACCTACAAAACAGCCAAATGAAAGGCATTTTCAGAAACAGCCTAAAGCTCTACTTTTCTAAATAAGGCAGGCAAGTGACTCAGACTCACTTCTGATAAACTCTGTAGCACTAGGAAGCCCTTTTGGGGTAGCCATGTACTTTATAAATCTTCATGTCATAACATAACATAACATAACATGACAAAACATAACATAACATGAAGGAACATAACATAACATAACATTACTGGTATATGTTATGATCAAATCAAATCAAATCATTAACATTTATAAAGCGCGCTACTCACCCGTGCGGGTCTCAAGGCGCTAGGAGGGAAAGGGGGGGTTATCGCTGCTCGAACAGCCAAGTCTTTAGGAGTCTCCGGAAAGCGGAGTGGTCCTGGGTGGTCCTGAGGCTGGTGGGGAGGGAGTTCCAGGTCTTGGCCGCCAGGAAGGAGAAAGATCTCCCACCCGCCGTGGAGCGGCGGGTGCGAGGGACGGCAGCAAGTGCGAGGCCAGCGGAGCGGAGGGGGCGGGTGGGGACGTAGAAGCTGAGGCGTCTGTTGAGGTATTCCGGTCCCTTGTTGTGGAGGGCTTTGTGTGCGTGGGTGAGAAGACGGAAGGTGATCCTTTTGCTGACTGGGAGCCAATGCAGGTGTCTCAGGTGTGCGGAGATGTGGCTGTTGCGGGGTACGTCGAGGATGAGGCGGGCCGAGGCGTTTTGGATGCGTTGCAGGCGGTTTTGGAGTTGATGACCTTTTTTTGCATTCACTATAAAATCAAGTCTGATACTCTTCTTATTTTATTTTCCTACAGGTGCATGAGATTGAGACAAGGAGAAAGTGCTAACCAAATAGAGGTCAAAAATATATCACCTAAGAGATGGTTCCTGCCACAAGCAAACAGCCCAGCCAGTGAGGAGAAATCTGTCATCACTGGAAAGAGCGCTGTCTACAGTTCCAATTACTTTTCTACCAAGGTGTTCACTGCACTGTACCTCGTGCACCTCCTCCTGCGAAGGAAGACATTGGGACACCGTTGGGTTAATGGTACTATCACCAAAATCAAAACATTTGTGTCTCAGAACTGTGATGATATCAGTCATGGCCGAAACGAGTGAGTCAAACATGGAATAGTCCAGCCAAACAGAATGTTCCCACCATACAGAACAGGGACAATAGTCTCCTACACCTTATTATGAGGTAAGGCCAGAGAAGAAATTAAGCTTGCCACAGTGTAGGATGTTTGTGCCTGACCTTCCATCAAATATGTCATCTTTACCATTTTCTTCTGCAAAGAAAAGAAGGACAGCGCCTCACTTTCTCGAAGCTGCCTTCAGAGAAACATTAAATGGACTGGACCAAAACACAGTGACATGAGATAAAAGCTAAAAGGCAAATTCCAGAAAGCACTCTTGGGAGCAAGGAAGATGACACAGCCATTATTCATGTCAAAGTGGCTCCGAAGAAGTGCAAATGACTTCTGGTCAGCCTCCTTCTGTACAATCGCCACCTGCTTCGATCTTATAAAAATTTTTAAAAACACAAAGCAAGTATGAACAACTGTCACCTCAGTCCAAAACCAATGAAGCAAATCAAGCCAAGTTCTACCACAGGATCTCTTGGCTCTGTGAAGAATTGTGCTCCTCAAAGTTAGTCTGAATTATGTGCATATTTCTGATTGCTCGATTTGCAGCAACCCAGTACATTGCAGGAAGCCAGGTGAACATCTTGGTACACGAGGCCCATTGGCCAATATGAAAATGAAACATCTAATCAAATGTGAACAATACATGAGTAAAAAGGGTGTTGTTAATGCAGAAGAACCCAAAGTGATAGATGCAGAAGAAGACATTGTTGATGATGATTATCATGATGATGATTATCATGACGAAGGTGTTGCTGTCAGCACAACGAGGACTGACCGCAACCTCTGCATGGTACAAGAAAAAGGGAAATATCATGGTCACTTCCAAAGTTTAGAAGCAGCCCACACCCATCGCAGTAACTTGAGGTAGGATAAGAAAAGAAACCACAATCCATAGAAAATGCTACATTCAGCAAGGATGCACCGTACAGCTGAATCCTTTGACTGGCACTTTTAATCAGTCATAAACTAGCTAAAATTTAAGTGCTTGACACCCTTCCATTTTCTTTACAGGAAGGGGAGGGGATATAGAATTTGGGAGGCCCTTTTTCTAAAAAGGAATGCTTCCCTTTTAGATCTGTTTCTCCACATGTCACTGCTGCACCTTGAAGTGTTGGGATTGGTTGCTCAAACAATTAAGGAGAGCACGGTGCAATACATCCACCTAACTACAGACACGCCGAGCAGTTAGGAAACAGGCTATTTCTGAATCATTGCACAGTGGGGCTCTTTCAAAGACATTAAGCAAAGTCTATCACCATTAGTACATATGCTTTACAAAGCATTCATTGATATGCAATAGTTGCAATATCCCCAATCGAGAAAGCACACAGTGAGGCCAATGTCCTGGAAGAAAGTAATAGTCTTAGATTGGCTGGACACCAGATTGCTCAGATTTGGATTTTTTTCCATTGACAATTGCAGTAAAATAGTCAAAGACATGGCAGATGGAGGGTATCCCTGAGTATTCTGTTTAACCCATTGTACTAACCTGATTGTGCAGGACTTATTAAGAAAGGAAGACGGTGTCCATATCATACTGTACACCTGCCACAGGATTTGAGTGCAGTTTAGCTATTCTTTTAAATCCTGGAATAGCTTGGTGGCAATTCATTGAGCTAACCTCACAAAGTCCTCAACCCAGTGGAGCTCCACATTGTAAATGCATTTATTGTCTATAGATTATTTTGTGCCACTAATGAGATGGAAACTAAATGCCGAAGCTAAGTGGATGTTGAAAATGAGGGCTGGAAGAGTTCATGTTATAAATTGTTGCATTTGGAGATTTTAATGCAGGAGATCAACAGGGAAGATTGTACTATAAGAAAGCCACCCCATAGTTGCTCCCACCAAAGTTCCATTTTCATAAAGTGAAAGAAGGATGTACCAGCATAAACAATGAGGCTGGTGCTTTTGTCTACAGTTTATTCATTTGGCTGGTGGCAAAACACAGGCACATTGAAAGTCATGTCCTTTGAAGAGTATGTCTGTGCCACTATACTGGACTCACAGTACAAAGATGGGTGCCTACTTATATTCTCAGGCCTCAATATGACTATAAGAGCTGGATAATAAAGACATTGGGGGTCATTACAACATTGGCGGTAAAAGCCGCTTACCGCCATGCAGAAGACTGCCAACACACCGCCGCGGCCGCGGAATTCCGCCACAGCTATTATGACCCACATCTCAAAATCCGACAAAATTCAGACACCCACACAAGTCCGCCACACCAAAGGTCAGTAATAAACTGGCGAAAAAAAAACCTCCACCGTCACGCCAATAGAACTACGCCCACGCTATCACGACCCACGAATCCACGCAGCGGTCTTTCAACCGTGGTATTCCATTGGCGGTACACACCGCCGCGCTCAAAATACACACACTACTACAAAACACCGCCACATTGGACAATTCGAAATACACACACCTGATACACATACACACACCACTCCCACACACCCATTACTATATAAAACACACACCCACATCACCCACAAACCCCTACAACCAATATTACAGAGAGAAGGCCAGAGAGAGACACCACCATCCACAAACTAGCGTCCACAGGCACTCAACACCATCACCCACAAAACTTCCACGCACAAAACACCACACACCACTACATATCACCACACTTATCACCACACACACCACCCCACACATCACCCACACCACCCCATGGCACGGC
Source organism: Pleurodeles waltl (assembly GCF_031143425.1). Taxonomy (NCBI): domain Eukaryota; kingdom Metazoa; phylum Chordata; class Amphibia; order Caudata; family Salamandridae; genus Pleurodeles; species Pleurodeles waltl. Next base: position 373,898,288 of record NC_090451.1, read on the forward strand.
AAAGACACCCCAGGTTCTCGGGGGAGGAGCTCAGGGTCATGGTGGAGGAAATCGTCCGGGTAGAGCCACAGCTATTTGGAGCACAGGTGCAGCACACCTCAATTGCAAGGAAGATGGAGCTATGACGAAGAATAGTCGACAGGGTCAACGCAGTGGGACAACACCCAAGAAATAGGGATGACATCAGGAAGAGGTGGAATGACCTACGGGGGAAGGTGCGTTCAGTGGTCTCAAGACACCACTAGGCGGTTCAGGGGACTGGCGGTGGACCCCCACCTCCTCACCCACAACTAACAACATGGGAGGAGCACATCTTGGCGATTCTGCCTCCTGAGGGCCTTGCAGGAGTCGGTGGGGGAATGGACTCCGGTAAGACAAATCTTAATGATTACATCCTCCACCCTACCTGCATGCCATCACATACCCCCACCCTCACCCTCACCCCATCACTCCAACTACTTACAAATGCCCCAATATCACAACCCACACATCCCAACACCAAGCCCTGCATGCAACACCAAAGCATGGACACCCATCACTAAAGCATGCCCAATGCACATACCCATACGCCCCCCTAAACCATCATCACACAAGCCCCCACACAGGAATGCAAGCACTGGGGTACACGGTCACCCACCCATTGCACACCATAACAAACAGATGCAATAATCATGTTTTTCCACCCCTGCAGGACCACTACCCAACGTCACCAGACAGGAGGGTCCAGACATCTCCACCCCACCCACAGAAGAGGCCCACAGTGATGACAGCAGCTCTGTCCAACTGGATCTAGATGACCAGCCCGGACCATCGTGGGCCTCGGGATAGTCGGTTCCCCTCACACAGGCACAGGCCACCACAGACCTTCCACCCTCTGGAAACACCAGCACAGCACCCACCCAGCGGGCCCATACCTCCGTCCCCAGGACACGTCAATCAGCTGTGTGTCCACCACTACAGGGAACCCAGGATAACCCACCACCCCAACAACAACAGGGACCTGGGGGCAGTGGCAGTGGGCACACGGTCCAGGGGACGGAGGCCCAGGAACACAGGGGAACTGGGAGGGCTGCTGTGCGACAGGGGGCGGACAGGCCAAGGGAACCCACTCTCCACAAGGCCCTCTCCTCCATCATGGGAGCATACCACCACTCCCAGGAGACGATGGCAACGGTCCTGGCCAAGTTTCAGGAGACCCAGCGCATGCAGGAGGAACAGTATTTGGGGTTCAGGGAGGAACTCAGAACCATCAGCTCCGCCCTGGGCACCATCGTAGGGGTGCTGAAGGAAATACTCAACACCAGGAGGGACACTGTGGCACTCCAAGGGGCCCCTGACACTAGCATGGACGATGAACTGCCCACCACGTCCGCCGGCGCTAGTGGACAGGAGGTACTGCCACAGGACCACCACACCAGCACCCCACCCCCTTCAGATGGAGAACCACCCCGCAAGCGGTCCCTGAGATCCAGGAACAAGACAGAGCACGATGCCAAGACCCCCGCCAAGAAATGAGACCACCCTGATTGTCAACCCACTGACCCACTTTGTCACCCTGCCCATATTGGAGCTGGCACAGCTCCACTTCCTATGCCCATATGGGCAATGCACCTATGAGACAAATAGACTGGACTCTGCCATGGACACTCCTCCGCCATCACCCCTCACCATTTAACTTCCTCCTCCAATATTTTGTATGTAAATAAACACACCTAAACCACCAAAAGATCTGGAGTCTGTCTGTGATTTTGAAATAGTGTATTTGCAATTACAGTGACAAAATTTCCAGGAAATAGTAATGTCAACATACCTATGTCACATAGCTCTAGTCCATGAGGAATCTAAGCAGATGACACACTTTGGGACCCACACCTGTGAAACCGTAAGGGAAAGTGACAACTCAGTGACCATACACTGGGTGAAATTGACAGACAGGATTGAGGTAGAAGTGTAAAAATGCTTGTAGTAGGCAGGAATGTATTCTCACCTGTGTTTCAATGGAAGAATTGCTGGATGACTGAGTCCCTGTTGTCAATGTCTTCTTCCTCTGCTTCCTCCTCATGACTGTCCACAGGCTCCACAGCTGCCACAACACCGCCATCTGGACCATCCTCCTGCAGAAAAGGCACCTGTCATCGCAAAGCCAAGTTATGAAGCATACAGCAGGCCACGATCAACTGGCACACCTTCTTTGGTGAGTAGAATAGGGATCCACCGGTCATATGGAGGTACCTAAACCTGGCCTTCAGGAGGCCGAAGGTGCGTTCGATTACCCTCCTAGTCCGCCCATGGGCCTCATTGTAGCGTTCCTCTGCCCTGGTCCTGGGATTCCTCACTGGGGTCAGTAGCCATGACAGGTTGGGGTAACCAGAGTCACCTAATAGCCACGCCCGGTGCCTCTGTATTTGACCCATCACATAAGGGATGCTGCTATTCCGCATGATGTAGGTGTCATGCACTGAGCCAGGGAACATGGCATTCACATGGGAGATGTACTGGTCTGCCAAACATACCATCTGTACATTCATGGAATGATAACTCTTCTGGTTCCTGTACACCTGTTCACTCCTGTGGGGGGGGACAAAGTCACATGGGTCCCATCAATGGCACCTATGATGTTGGGGATATGTCCAAGGGCATATAAGTCACCTTTCACTGTAGGCAAGTCCTCCACCTGAGGGAAAATGATGTAGCTCCGCATGTGTTTCAGCAGGGCAGACAACACTTTGGAGAATACGTTGGAAAACATAGGCTGGGACATCCCTGATGCCATGGCCACAGTTGTTTGAAAAGACCCACTTGCAAGGAAATGGAGCACTGATAGCACCTGCACTTGAGAGTAGGCCTAGGTATGTGTGATGCAGTTGGTAATTAGGCCATGTGGGCCCCTGAAATGGCGGCCTCCTGACCTCTAAAGCAGGACAATGGGATGTGAGGTAACTGCGCTGGTGTTGTACACCGTTGCGGTAGGCAGTCGAAGACCGCGGCGCAATGCTGCATTGGTTAACATTGGACCCTATGGGTCCCAGGAGCCAATGACGATGTTCGCCGGCGGTGACCGTACGCACCGCCGTGGACGTGACCGCCATTTTCTATCTGTGCAATCACTCGATACCTGATCTTCGATAGGAGAGGACCTACACTGCAAGTGCTGCTGTGAACTCGGTCTGGAAGAGACAATGGCTCGAGTGTCTGGGGAAAGGGCCCCTGCCTTCACATAGGAGTAGTTGGAGAAGCTCGTGGATGGGGTCCTCCCCCAGTACACGCTACTCTACGGTCCTCCAGACAAACAGGTAAGTACACAGGGAGCATGTTGTATGGGCTATGCCTGTGTGGAGAGGGCTGGATGTAAGAAGGAAGGGGGGAGAGTGCTGCATGCATGAAAGACGGTGAATGCATGTGCCACATGGCAAGGGTAGGGATGGGGGCCAATCACTTTGACGGTGCAGTTGGTAATAACTTCTCTTTTTCCCCTGTACATTTCATGTAGGTCAGCGCCCACCAGAAAAAAGATATTTGGCGTGCCATCGCAAAGGACATCCGGACCCTGGGGGTCTACCACAGACGGAGCACCCACTGCCGGAAAAGATGGGAGGACATTCACCACTGGAGCAAGAAGACGGCGGAGGCTCAGCTGGGGATGGCCTCCCAACGTGGGAGGGGTGCCCGTCGCACCATGACCCCCCTGATGTTCAGGATCCTGGCAGTGGCCTATCCCGGAGTTGGATGGGCGCTTGAGGGTATCACAGCAGCCACAAGGGGGTGAGTGCACTCTCATTATGCTGACTTTGCGCGCAGTGAAGGTGTCTGGGTGGGGGAGGTGGGCTGTGGGTTTCCCTAGGCCAGGGCGAGTTCCGTAGGCAAGGCCCCTCCGTAAGGCAGGCCATGTGGCACCCCAGCCCACCTCTGTAGAGTGCCAAGTACACCTAGTCATGCCCCTGTGTCATCTATGTGTGCAGATGTCGTCCATAGCCTTGTAGGCCATTTCCCAGTAACAGTGGAGCCCAAGAGTGCGGCGTAGTGCAGGGGGCTTCTGTGTCTGTCGTGTCCGCCAACGGTAGCGGTAATGCATGCACTCAACATGTCTTTCTTCTGTCTTCCCCCCCCTTTTTGTGGTCTCCCTGTTCTTGTGTGCATTAGCATCATCAGGTGGAGGAGCAGTGGCACCGGAGCACGAGGGAGCTGCATCCCACATGGCCCTGGAGGGCGACACTACAGAGTCTGAATTCACCAGTGGGACGGAGGGCGAGGGGAGCTCCACGGCGGGGACAGGAGCTGACACCAGCGACACGGACTTGTCCTCTGATGGGAGCTCCCTTGTGGTGGCGGCAACATCTGTGCCCCCCGCATCTACAGGTAGAGCCGCCACTCCCCCTACCAGCACTGCCCTCCCAGCAGCCCCTCAGCCTTTGCCCCGTGCCCGCTCACCCAGGAGGGTGGGCATCACCTTCGCCCCTGGCACCTCAGGCCCTGCCCCAGTCACCCCTGCTGCCTTCAGTGAGGAGGCATTTGACCTCCTCAGGTCCCTCACTGACGGGCAGTCTACCATTTTGAATGACATCCAGGGTGTAGAGAGGCAGTTGCAACAAACAAATGCATTCCTGGAGGGCATTCATTCTGGTCAGACGGCACTTCAGCGAGCTTTTCAGACTCTGGCCTCAGCACTGATGGCAGCCATTGTCCCTGTCTCTAGCCTCCCCCCTCCAACTTCCTCCACCCCGACCCAATCCCCTGTACCTCAGCCTATCCCAAGCACACCTTCAGACCAACATGCACACACCTCAACACCCAAGGGAAGCTCAGGCAAACATAAGCACCACACATCACACAGGCACTCACACAAGCATCACACACATGCAGACACACCAACATCCACTGCCTCCACTGTGTCCCCCTCCTCCTCGTCTCCCTCCTCCCTCCCAGTCTCATCTACAGTCACACCTGCATGCACTACCTCTACAGACACTACGTCCCTCTACAGCACACCCACCACCACACGCCGCTCACGTGCAGTCACCACCCCACTACCATTCAGACGTCCCCTGTGTCCTCTCCCAGTGTGTCTGTGACACCCCCTCCCAAGATACACGAACGCAGGCACACACCCACCCAACAGTCATCCTCCTCACGACAGCCTCCAGCGCATGCACCTTCACCCAAAGTCACCAAACGTACACCTCCTACAACCACCACCTCTTCCTCCACTCCCAAACCACCTCCAGCTACCAGTCCCAGTGTGTCCAAAAAACTTTTCCTGTCCAAACTTGACCTCTTTCCCACTCCTCCTCCACTCTGTCTGTCTCATAGGTCCCGAACTAGCACCTCAGCCACAACATCTCCGGGACCAGTGGTGCCTGTAGTCACCGGAATCTGGAGTGCACCGGCCACCAGGGCATCCAGTGTGGCAGGGAGCCACAGCACAGACAGTTCCCCACCTGTGAAGCATCAGAAGTTGGCCAGTGCCCGGCGGGAGAGGGGTAAGACTCCATCCACCAAAGCTGCTCCCAGGGGTCCCGTTGGGAGTGTGGATTCAGCTGCGACACCTTCCAAGGTGGGGAAGGGCCACAAGAAACCCGGCAAGTCTGGGAAGAGCAGCACAGTGGAGAAGACCGCCATCATCCCGATGCCCAGGAGGCCACCGCCAGCACCAGCCCAGCTGCCCAGGAGGCCAGCACCAGCCCAGCTGCCCAGGAGCCAACCGCCAGCATCAGCCCAGCTGCCCAGGAGGCCACCGCCCAGCACCAGCCCAGCTGCCCAGGAGGCCACCACCAGCACCAGCCCCACTGGGCCATGAAATACCGCCAGCACTAGCCCCCCTGGGCCATGAAGGACCGCCAGCACTTGCCCCGCTGGGCCATGAAGGACCGCCAGCACCAGCCCGGCTGGGCCATGAAGGACAGCCAGCAAAAGGCCTGCTGGGCCATGAAGGACCGCCAGCAGCTGAGACCCTGCAATGGAGACCGCCATCTCAAGCACTGCTGCACAGGGCACCGCTATCTCAAGCACCGCTGAACAGGGCACCGCCATCTCAAGCACCGCTGAACAGGGCACCGCCATCTCAAGCACCGCTGAACAGGGCACCACCATCTCAAGCACCGCTGAACAGGGCACTGCCATCTCAAGCACCGCTGCACAGGGCACCGCCATCTCAAGCACCGCTGAACAGGGCACTGCCATCTCAAGCACCGCTAGCCCATGAGCGGCAGGGGCACTGATGTAACTGAGTCCGTCACGGGGTGAATGATGCACTCTGGGCACCATGCCCCCTCCAGAACCAGTGGAGACTGTCATCCACTACCTCTGTCCTTTGCAGGATGAAGCACTCTGGGCACCATGCCCCCTCCAGAACCAGTGGAGACTGTCATCCACTACCTCTGTCCTTTGCAGGATGAAGCACTCTGGGCACCATGCCCCCTCCAGAACCAGTGGAGACCGTCACCCACTACCTCTGTCCTTTGCAGGATGAAGCACTCTGTACACCATGCCCCCTCCAGAACCTGTGGAGGCTGTCATCTACTTGTGAGTCTGTGGCTTTGCACTCCCCAGGATGGAACACTGGGCAACCCACCCACTGTAGAGACTTGTGAGACTGTGGCTTTGCACTCCCCAGGATTGAACAGTGGGCAAGCCACCCACTTTAGAGACTTGAGAGACTGTGGCTTTGCACTCCCCAGGATTGAACAGCGGGCAAGCCACCCACTGTAGAGACTTGAGAGACCGTGGCTTTGCACTCCCCAGGATGGAACAGTGGGCAACCCACCCACTGTATAGACTTGAGAGACTGTGGCTTTGCACTCCCCAGGATTGAACAGTGGGCATGTGGCCCCCTCGTGGATTTGGCATTGTGCACTCAAGCGGCTGAGGTGCCCCCCCTTTTCTTCCCCCTGAGGTGCCTGTTTAGTTTCTCTCTGATGCCCCTGCAGTGTTCTCTCCATCATGGTCGGGGATCTTGTGTGGGCCTTGCCCATACCGTGTGGTCCCAGTGTTCCACGGACTTTCTTAGTGCACTCCCAGGACTACTATGCTTGGTATATATTTTGTACATGGTATATATATATATTTCTGCCTACTTGCTTTTAAAATATTACAATGGTTACACTCATTTTCTATTGTCTTTGCATTCTTCCAGGGCGTTTGGGGGGTGTAACTGTGATGTATTGATATGCATTAGTGTGTGTGTTGTAGTGGGTGAGGGTGGGGGGTGAGGGTGTTGCGTTTGTGTGTCCCTGTTTTTTGCCTCCCCCCTCCCCTGTGTCGTAGGTGCAATACTCACCGTGGTCTTCGCTGCCGGCGTTCGTGCTCCTGGTAGAGGAGCAGGAAGACTATCGCAGGTAGAATTTGGAGTTCCGGTTCTATGGTGTCCTCGTTCCTCGTGGGGTGTGTAGAGGTGAGCGTTTTCCCTTCGAAATTCCTGTTTCCGCTGTGTTTCTATCCGCGGTGAATCCGCCCCGGAAAAGGTGGCGGATTGGCCTATCATAATAGTGTGGGCGGTACATTGTCTCCCGCCTGTCTGTTGGCGGTGACCGCCGCGCTGTTTGTTTGTACCGCCGTGGCGGTCGGAGTGTTAAAGTGGCTGTCTTTGTTGGCGGTTTCCGCCACGGTCGTAATTGCATTTTTTTTACCGCCGGCCTGTTGGCGGTCTTAACACCACTTTAACACCGACCGCCAGGGCTGTAATGACCACCTATGTCTAGAAAGTGATCAGGAAAACATGATGGGGAAAAAAAAAAAAAGGAAGGGGAGAAAACTAAAAGAGGGGCTCTCTCCAGAAGTTGCCCTGGTAAAACAATGGGAAAAAGTAAAATAGGACAGGAGGTAAATGAGTGAGGAAAAAGCTGTGAATGTAAAAGGACACAAAAAGAACAAGAAAACTTTACATAGTTTCTATGTGTTTCCCCCTCTAGAAAGCAAACGTGGATAAGGAGCATAATGTATCATGCATTTTCAGGGGAGAGAGCTGCAAAGCAGTACAGAGTACTGTACAGAGGTGTCAACTTACCAGGGTGTAATCTGCTCTCACTTGCATACCACACATCTATTAATGGAAAACCAAATAATAATGTTTGTAAATCAAACAACTCAACAATCAACACATTAATACAATGCTGCTATATGGTGGGGTCCTAACCAATCAATATCTATCCTGGAATTTCGTAGTGAGTAGTAGAGAAACACCTTATTGTACTCACAACCTGCATATCACTATGTCTCCTTCCCATAACAGCTGCTTGTGACGATTACTAGAACTTCAAGTAATTTGTATTAATGAATTAACCTAGCTCACAGAATTCACCAACACATGCTGACATGTTGGCAGCTTTAAAAACCCTTCAGTTTTCTTTTCAAAATGAGTAACATATACAGGAAAATGGATTTCAACTTCACTTCTACAATATCTCAAAATATAGGTAGCTCCTAAGAACATTCTTTATCTTTCCAGGGGTCTATTTTGCAGATATAATGTGTCCCCAATCTGTCAAAAGTAATTTAAACTTTGCATGTAGTACAGGAATGTTTCACAGTGTTTTAAAATAGTTGCTGCACTGCTCAGAAAAACACATGGGGTATATTGCAGTCTTAAGACATTGATTAGTTGTTTGCTTTAGTCTGTCTTTTTACTAATCTAATGCTGTTACATAGTTGAAGAGTAGTATTATGTAAACGTATAACCACATACTTTCAGTATTTTCAAATCAGAAACATATTTAGTGTTTAACAACTAGACAAAGCGCAATATTAATAAGTTTCGCATTGGCAGGCCGTTATATAGTGAACAACAATAGGCAAAAATGCAACTTAAAGTAGAAGAAACAGCCCTTGGCCAGGTACAAAAAACTATAAAAATATGTAGAAGGAGCACAGGGCACAGTGCAATGTTTGCTAGGTTTTCAAAATTGTACAATGCTTTTGATAGGGGATGAAGTTGGTTATCACTCTACTTGTTGTTTATTTTAACATACATTTTAACACACTGACTTTGAATGTAGTCATTTATGAGGGATACACAAAAACACATTTTATTATGGTGTGAAGCAAGAAAAGATATGAGAATTACATAATGTTACGTATGTTTAAATAACAATTACAAGTGAGGTTTGTCAACTCCATAAAAGAAACAGTTGTGTTAAGTGTGGATGATAATATTGACATAGTCCTGCCCCTAACCATGAATAGATTCCCTTCTTTCTGTCATGGTTAGGTCGATTGAACTCAATTATGATGATGATGGTAGTTCCTAATATTGTATCTGTCTTATCTACTATTAATGTAATTTGTCATTCCCATTTCTTTAAGCAGCTATACTCTTTGTTATCATCATTTGTGTGGAATAGACAGAAACATGGTTTGCTCCTCCTTAGATGGAGAGAGAATAAAAAATAGGAAAAGAAAGGTGGTGGTATTAATTTTCCAATCTTTCAATCTTACCATAATGTTTTTTTTATCTAAAACAAACCTTATAGTGGTTAATGTTCTACCCTTCCAAGAAGCACAAAGTCTGTTCTACTTTCCAATGCCATATGGGAACACATTCACTGAATTAGTTAATGTTATTGTTAAAGCTTATGGCAACCTGCCATCTAATAACATAGAAAGAAGACACAATGATAACCTTTACATTTACATTTAAAGCTTCTAATGTTAATAGAGGAAAACACAAATTGAATTGCAACAAGAACTGATTTAGACATATCATGGTCAACGCATTCATGGAATATGGATTGAAATACTGAATATCTACTTGAGGAATGTTAACATATAAGAATATTGAGGACATAATATAGAGGGACAAAAGATGAAGTATAGCATTACCATTCCTAACTCGACATCTACTTAGCTTGAGGATGATTGTACCATGTAGGTACATATACATGAAGTTAGTATTAGAAAATCTATACTTTCTAACTTGTCAATATTTTGTTTCAATACTTTGTCCTCTGTGTTTAGTACCCTTCATATTCTGACTTCAATATTTAGTATGCACACCTAGAATAAAGTATGGCTTGACATTCTGAAATCCATAGGCACCACAATTTCTATCTAAACCCTATTTTTCATACATAACTGCCTCATAACACCAACAATAGCTTTGAATGAAATAAATTCTTATTTACAACCAACTTATTGGTCATTCCAAAATAGATCTACTATTTTAATGCTTTAATTATTAAAGCTTTTATTATTTTACTGTCATTCTATTCATGCTTTTTGGTTGGACATAACGGATCAGATAGCTACTAATTTCAAAACTATTGGCAATTCTACAAATATATTTTAATCAGCCTGTCAGAGAATTATAAAAACTCTTCTTCAAATATTAAAATTATAGATTTGTTATTGGGAGTTGTTTTTAATTTAAACAAATGACAAATAACTGGAAGAATTCTAAAAACTTATATTTTCAAGCCTGGTGAAATGAAGTATTTTACAGTAAAAATTATCACTATCTTTCTTAGTAACTCATCTAGATCACAGTTATCCCACCAACAATAAATTGAAGAAGCTTCTGAACCACCTTGAACTTTTTTAGGGTGCATTAATACGATTTTAGATTTGAATCATCTTTGTTGCTACTTGTCTGTTCACAAAAGGTAAAAATGTATTTTGATATCTCTTACACAAAGACTCGCATGGTATGTTGTGAATGTAGGGTTCTTGGAGCCTGTTTCTTGTATATTTTATCCTTATTCACACCCACCCCAAAATTGTTTTATAACCTTTTTTCTCTTTCTTTTCCTAACATTTTATCAGTAGTACCTATTCACTTTACAAATGTGAGATTTTAATTATTTTAGGATGTGTGTACATTATATTATTGTTAATCAATGTTCATTCCAAATTCTTATGGGTTATATCTTCCTTGGAGTGCAAGGTGTTTGCACCAATTTATATTCCTGTATACCATCTGCAATACCAAATATTTTGTGAATTAAGATGGTTACTCCCTCATTTGTGTGGGGACATGGTGCAGGAAAATGAGAGAAAGCATTTGGATGGGAACATCTACTGTATCACAGAAGGGGTCTCACTGTTAAGCAGGCAGTCTTCTGCTAGGCTAGCTATGCCTAAAACCAGTATTTAGCAGACAGTTTGCATGCCCCCTGTGATGGTGTCCAAGACGGGCCATGGAGTGTCCCACTGGCCCTTCAAGGATACCCCATAGGGGTTGTGAGAAGTCTGAAGCATCAGCCATGAGACGGCATCTGACTCTCTCCCATTTCCCAAGAATGACTGGGGTAAAGTTATTTCAAGAGGAACCTCTGCCTGAGGAAGAGCTGAAGAGCTGATGTGAATTGCTGCCCTGGCCTGTGACTGTGCTGTGTTGGGCTATCCTGCAGTTGCTGCTTCTGCCTGTGCAAGGGGACAGAGTCTGAACTTTGTTGTATTCCTGCTTGAGAAGTGACTCCAAGAGTAGAGCTTGCCTTCTAGTTTGAAGCCTCAAGGACAGCAAAGGCTTCACCATACAGACATGGGTCTACTTGCTGTGGGCTCTAGCTAGCCAGAGGGTGCTATTCCAGTTCCTGGACCCCTGGAAGTGAACTCCTGGAGAAAAAACTGTCTTAAGATGCCAGATGACGCCGTGCGACTTCGCAAAGGACACTGCTGCCCCGAACCACGCCGCTGCTTGCCCCGAGGCCGTGGACCTCGCTGAATGCGAAAAATCCGATGTCCCTGCGAGCTGACGTCGCTACCCCGTAACCGTGATGCCACCTGCCCTGTGGTCAGGGCCCTCATAGATGTCTATGGCAACAAAAAAACATTAATAGGGCCACACACTCCTATATAAGGTAACAAATGTAGTAAACGGTGCTCACAACACAGGGAAACATCTTTGTTGCCTAATATGTAAACTGATATAAGAAATACTTAAACCAGTAAATGCAGTCATTTAAAAAACATTCTGTGGAGCACTCCAAAACATTTAAATAATGAACTGTCACAAACAATGGATTCACACACACTCTGTAATTGATTCAGAACATCACAATTCTAAAAGAGAATGTGTGTAATGACTTATGAGTGGCAAATGTGTATACATAATATTTAATGAATGTACAAATACATATAGTGACTTGAAAAAGACTCAAAATCCAAAACTCTAGACTATCAATCAATACAGAAAACAAAACATTTGAACACCTTATTGAACACATATAAGACAGAATTTATGATTCACTTATTGTCCCAAAAAGTCAAAACCTAACAATCACAAAAAACAATATACAGAATCCATGATAAGTCCATCAAGAATATGATCCTGATTATTACTGAGAAGTTTTGTTTGCTAGTATAGTCCAGCCAAGGGAAATGATGCTTGTAGTAATGGAATTCAGCCAAGTTAAGACATTCAACCCTGATATAGTCCAGCCAAGGGAAATGCTGCTTGTAGTTAAGAAATTCAGCCTAATTAAGACATTCAGTCGACAGGTGTTTCGTCCTGATATGGACTTTCTCAAGGCTGATTAAGCAATAACATAAATACAAATATGATTAGAAAACAACAACACTCCAAAGCATTAGACATAATGGAAATTAGATCATCTTGTTCCATTAATAACCTCTATATTCATAAAGGTGTTCAGTTAGTCACCATCAAGATATTCTGAAAGAAAAATCAAACAAGCCACATGCCATAGTGCACACCACATATGTGAAATCAAAAAACCAGACACACAGCTCTCTAGATAAGTGTACCCGGTGGTTAAAAGTGGAAAAGAACCAACTAATACCCAAAGTTAATCTGTGTGCGTTTACATGCAATATAATAATTGCCAAAATATCACTCTAATCAGAATTCTAGATGTATGGTAAATACCTCTTGTACATAAAGTCTCTCCAAATGTTTCTGATAATGTCCTACATGTATGTGAAAAATGGTGAGATTCCAACTTGTAACCCTATGAGTTAAAAATCACTCCAGACCTTAAACATGTTTTGACAACTAACCTGTGTACATAAGTCAGTATTTATTATGATTCATCTTGAAAAAAAGACCAAAGCACAAAACCATGCAGCAACCCGCTCATCTTAAAAGGGCTCCACATAATACCCACACAGAGTCACACTAAAAAATGCCAGAAAATAGTACTGTTAATAAAGGAATTAATTCAAGTCCCAGTCTGATGTCACAGCAAATCAACGATCTAATTAAGTATAGATATTTCATCATGCAAACTTAGACCCTCATAGATGTCCAGCGACCCTGTAGGCCTCGAGTCTCTGCAGCCACTCATCCCACCCGACTTCACTGACACCGGCGTGTCGTAAGTCCAATGTCCGTGATGATCCGATGCCATCACAGAGCCTGTGGCCCTGGGATGTCATCACAACCCCCTGAGGTTGCCCCGCAGCATCATGACTCTGCCAGACTTTGCGTCTGCTGGAACCAGGGGACCGACTTTGCATCAGACCCCACTTTACCTCCACCACCCTGTAGTGAGGACCAGACACCGCTGTGTGACCCCACTGTCTTTCTGCCTCGTGCCACCCGAAACGACGCTGCATCGGATCCAGTGACGCCGCTCTCCCTGTCTCCGTGCACCGGCCTGTTTTCTACTTGTTTCTTAAATTACTGTACCTGGGGGTCAAACGACTCTGTAATCGGCACCATTGGGGTCATATTGTAGGAAATGACTCTGTCACGATGCCACATAATACCAAGTTTCAGTATTTGTGCCTCAAAGCACTGTTTTCATGCTTTTAGGTGCTAAATTCATATTTTTAACGGTATATGGTGGCTTTTTATCGTATTTGGTCTTGTTTAGTTAGATAAAATAATTACTATTTTTCTAAACCTGTGTTGTGTCATTTAGTAGTGGATCACTGTATTACTGTGTGTGTTTGTCTCTGAGTTAAGCCTGCCTGTTCATGCCAAGCTACCAAGGGGGTGAGCAGGGGTCAACTGAGTGTGATTCTCCTTTACCCTGACTAGAGTGAGGGTCCCTGCTTGGACAGGGGGTAACCTGACTGCCAAACAAAGACACCTATTTCTAACATTTTGCTTAAGTTAAAATAGTAGACTGGATTGGTGAAGTTGTTTTGAAGGAAGAACCATTGGATGTTATATTAAAAGGTCATAGATGTCGCATTTGCCAAACTGATTGTGAACTATGGTAGCAAAGCACCTTTATAAAAAATGCATGCAGAGGATGGACTAATTCATCAAGTTAGAACATGTACTGTAGAAGGGTTGTAGCTTGGTCAGTGAGATTGGATGGGTGTGAGCTTCAGAATTCCCAACAGTCACGCTGGTCAAAATACATTACATGAGAAGCAGGGCAAGGAGGGAGCCTTAAGGAGCAGTAGAAAGGAAAGGAGTGTGGATTGCGAGCAGTACTCATAATGTTTTGTAAAAAAGCTATTTTTAAGACCTTTGAGACTGAGACATGTATGTGTGTGTGTGTGTGCGCGTGCGCGCGGAGTGGTGTTTTTGTTAGCATGTGTATGTAAAAATCCCAAGTGAAATCTGACAAAGACTTCACCATAACCAACTTAAAGGACCTGTAGCTATCTATTTACAACAGAATATATTTATCAGAGGATGTAATACCCCAAATTCCCCCCAAAGCTACACCCCTGACTGTAGACAGTTCAGTGTAGAAACAGGAATTAGTCATCATTGAGGGCCTGGTTAAGAAGGCAGGCCCACTGTTCTGCATTTCCTCTTCACAACTTCTGGAAGTCTAATTCTGCATCCTAGCCCTCAATGGAAGCACCATGTCTAGCTCTTCCAGTCAGTATGCAGCACATGCAACACCTAGTTTGCCAGAGAGGTAGGAGAGGTTCAATACCAATTTTTGACCAGAATCACCAAATACAGCAATTTTCCTCACACCTAGTATCCTCATAGGACACTTTAAACTCATTTGAAAAACCTCTCTCCCCCTACGTCTCATCTCACTGTAGTGTTGTGTGTGAACACACTAAAGTTGTGGCTACCTATGCCTTCAGAAATGTCTTTGATTTAGTCCTTTGGAGACATCACATACAGAGTAAATCTGCGAGGAAACACTTTCTTCAGCACTTCAGGAGCACAGCTGCTACCATACCACATGCATTTTTGCAGTATGAGTAGAGGGCAACAGTTCATCAACTTTTTTCAAGGCTTGGGCATAGAACTCTTCTCCGCCAGTGAAGTTAGTTGAATTTGGGCATTTGGGAGTTCCAGAATTCGGAAATCTCGTGTGGAGTGGAGTTGGTTCGTGCTAATGAGATTTGGTTTTAGCACTCTTGCGTGAATGCCACACTACTCCCGGGTGGCTAAGGAGCATGCACAAGACTTTGTGTTCACTCATGCAGTTTCTAGCAGTGGGCGCAAGACTTTGTGTTTACCCACGTTGCTTCCAGCAGCGACAGCAGCCAAAACAGTCCCGCTCCTGAGCGCAAATGCACCTGGAGTAGGTTTTCTACTTGAGATACACCTAAATCTTGTGAAAAAGCATGTTTGTGTGGATTTTCTTATCCATTGGACCATTCAAGTAATTTTTTAGTGCAAGAAGCCATTTTATTTCAAACTGTAAGGAACTGTTCCAGAGACGCCAACTTCCTGTTACTGTCAATCAGGCTCCTCCAATTGCTTTGCCCATTTCCTGGTCACTTTGCACTTGGATTTCGAGGCAGAAGGATCACTCTCTTTGTCACCTGGATATACCTTTCGATTTAAGGACTTTGTTTTTGTGAAATCAAACAAGTAAGTTCCAAAACTATTGAATAAGGGTGTAGTTGTTCTGCTTGGGCATTCACCAATATTTCTTTGCACTTTCATTTGATTAAAAAATATAGTGGTGGGTTGTCTGGAGTTTAAGTATGGGCCTAGTTATTTATTTTGCATTCCATGGTTTTTTCATCTTTTGTAAAGGAAAATTGTTGCACATCTCAGTAGATCATGTCATTTTCTACATGTTTGTAACATTTGCAATATTATTTTACTTTCTGGCCTAGATTTCCAAAGGGCCATCTAGCCATCTAGCCAGTAGGCCCAGTACTAGTAATCATCAGTGCATGGAATAAATATATCAGTGATATATGTTTTTAGAACTTCATTTAGGACAGATATGTCATTGGATTAAAGGGAAACTGTGGTCTCTTGTGGGTGCTTTTCATTTTTTTTGCATAAAGAGTATATGTTGTGTGGTAATATTTAACAAATTGGCAGCAATTTTGTCAATCTAGCCAGTGTCTCTTTGCCATAGGCTTGCATGTGTTCTTTGTATGCCATTGTTGTTTGACCATGTGACTGGTGGCCATTTTGTGCATCCAGCCAGTGTGTCTTTGACAGTTGGCATTGGCTTACATACAAACATTGTTAATTATTGGAAATTTTTTAAAGTTTATATTTTGTTGTTGTACTTTTATTTTATTTTCATTTTTGTACTTTAATTTTTATACAATTATTTTTCAATGTAGTTTCTTATTTCATTATTTTTCATTTTTTTCATTTTATCTGGTATATTAGATTTTTTTTATTTAGTTTTATTTTTTTAATTTCTGTTTTATTTATATTTTACTTTTTCAAATATATTTGTTATTTTTTTACATTTTGTGTTTCATTGTATTTAGTTGTGCATTTTGTCTTGATCTTTCCCCGTCCTTCCATCAATCAAAGGAGCACAGCTGCACTATAGCATTCTGTTTCTTTAGGTGTATATTAATTCAATTTCCTCATGGACACCTTGACTGCGGCACACTGCAGACAAATCAGCAGCATAATTCATTTTTTTATGATTATTCCATTTACCCTGCTGAACTACCTTGCCGCCATAGGTTTTTTAAGGATTATTCCATTTACCCGTTCACCTCCCTCTGACTACCACAGGTGCCACCTTCAAAACAGATGGAGATAAAGCAAAGAGCGATATCTGCATGTTCTGCTGCCTGATTGGAAATTAAATTTTATGGTGTGGTGGTGTGGGTTGACTTTACAGTGCTTGATTAAATTGGTATTTATTACATTAGTAACCAACCACACTAAGGTTGCATATGCCTGCACCAATGCCCCATTTCACTAGCTACATGTTTTCCTGTTTGGTGGCTTGTAGGCGCACAAGAGAAGAGACATCACATCAGTGGCAGTACTGCCAAATAGAAGGCCTGTACAGTTACTTCGGTCTTCCAAACTCTTCAGCTTTTCCATCTTAGTGCCACTGCCAACTTAGAGCTCAAGATGGTTCCAAAGAAGGGTGCTCCCAAGAAAGTGGTCAGTGAGAAGAACCAACTTTCCACCAGTGGGATGCCAACCACCACCTTTTTTGGGAGACGTGTGCCTGCCACACCAGGCTCCAGGAAGAAACCTGGGGGCAGCACTCCTGCATCAACAGCACACCCCAACCTAAGCCCATGCCTGTCAGCACATCCCAACCTAAGCCCATGCCTGTCAGTGAGGCAGTCAGTGCAATCATGGCGATGCTGACAAGCAGTGATGTTGAATTAGATTTGTCCCCTCTGCAAAGTAGTATCCAATCATTTCCAGAAACAGCGCAAAGTGGCAGCAGCTGCAGTCAGCAAAAATAGATATTCCTGAAGTTGGATAGAACATGAGGTCAAGCTTCCTGCCAAGCAAAAAATGGAAAGGCTGGTGGTAAGAGAGACTCGGGGTGCCCCTGGGGCCCCTGCACTGCCCGTGACCTTACGGGTAGTGAAATGCGGGACGGGTGCTCCTGCACCCACTACACAGCAACGTTGCCGCCAGCTCCATTACGAGTCGGCTCCACTGTTGATGTGACTTTTCCACTAGGCCAGCGGGTGGCAATGCTGTTTCCGTCCACTGGCCCAGAGGAAATGTCATAATAGGGCACCACGCATACCGCCAGCACTGGGGGTATTGTGGCGCCCGCGGCTTCGGCGGTCTTCAGCAAAGACCTCCGAAGTCATAATGAGGGCCATAGTCATCAACACACTGACCACCTGTAGATAAATCTGCACCCATTTCAGCCATTTTTTAAAGCCCGGAAGCAGTTGCAGATTATTCAGTGTGGTAGCAGAGTATAAGTTAAAGGCCTGATACAGGAGATCCCAACATGTTGGAACTCAACCTATTTTAAGGTGCAACGTCTGTTTGAGCAGTGCAGACAGATCAATGACTATGGCCCTCGTAAGACCATGGCGGTAAAACCCACCTACTGCCGCGGCAACCGCTGCCAAAAGACTGTTGCCGCGGCTACCAGCCGTCTGCCATATTATGACCACAGCTGGATTTCCGCCACAAGAAGGGTGGAAATCCAGCTGTGGCCATACTGGCGGATGACGGTAAGGTGGCACTGCTACCACAAGCAGCGCCACGGCACTAGACCGCTGCCAGCCGTATTATAAAAAATAATGCAGCCTAGAGGTGTTCTGCTGGCAGGCGCTGCTGGCGGTAGCAACGCCCCATTCCATCTCCTGACGGAACACCTCTGGACCCGGGTAAGTCGGGTCTCCGACAGGGGAGGGGGTGGGGGGTGTTGTGTGTGTGTTTTGGGATGTGTGCATGTATGTGTGAATGTGTGTTTAGTGTTGAATGTGTGCATGAATGTATGGAAGTGTGAGTGCGTGAATGTATGGAATTCAGAATGCATGTCTGCATGTATGTTTTTAAGTGTGTGCAGATGTGTGTGTGAATGGATGAACACATGTGTGTATGTATTAGGGGGTAAAGGGGTATTTGGAGAGGTAGGGGCGTAGGGGTATTTGGAGAGGTGGGGTGGTGGGGGCCATGGCAGTCAGAGTGGTACATTAGCGGGTTGGCTTCAGCCAACCCGACAATGTCATATTATGGCAGTAAGTACCACCAGCCTGTTGGCTGTACTACCGCCACATTAACACCGATCGCCGGGGTCATAATGACCCCCTATGTCATTCTAAGAAGGGATGCAATTGGTAAAGCTATGACCATGGATGAGAACAAATTGGGTCTAGTCAAATGCCTGACACAGATGATTTCCCCTTTGAGGTTTTCATGCAGGAAGTTAGCAAGTGGGCAGTATGATGGGCCAAGCTATCCCGCTACAAGAGCAGCTTAAGAAGGTATCTGAGAGGTCAGAGATATGAACAAAAACCCATAAGCGCAAGCCTAAGTTGAAAGCTTACTGTGTCACTTGGCTTGTAACATACATCTATGCTACCCTACTTGATCCACGCTACAAAAAATTCTTCCCACTTTCTTTCCTTTTTCTGAAAGGGATGTTTCAAAATACAAGAGGTGGATTGTCGAGCATGCCAGAGAACTGGAAAAAGAATGGCTGGAACTTAAAGTCCTATTCCACAGTTCTGGGGTGCCTCCTTCAACTTCGAGAGATGGCAGTCTTGTCTCACAGCAGCCAAAACCATCAACAAGATCACTGGCAACAACAGCATCAGAAGAACTGGACCCAATCTCTGCATTGGCTTGGTTTCAAGTGACAGGTCTTAAGTCCAGTCCATTGGCAAAGGCAAAAGAGATTGAGCAAGTGGCAGCACCAATGATACTTCAGATGGTGTTCCAGGAGTTTCTGGATGACCCAAAAGAGGAGTATGTGGATCAAAACCCATTGGTGTATTGGTATGGGAAGATGCATCAATGGGCATAGCTCTGCAGGCTGGCAATAAAGTACCTGGTTTGTCCTGTAGCCAGTAGTGTCTGCTGAACGTGTGTTTGGTGCAGCTGGTGCAGTTGTAACAGTATGAAGGACCAGTCTCTCGCCTCAAAACATGGAGAGATTAACCATGATCAAAATGAATCAGCATTTTCTACTATCTGATTACACCATTCCCGAAACACCACAGGAGGAGGAAGAGGATGATTGGTCAGAATCAATTGTGTTTGCTGACCAACATCTGGGTGAACCACCTGAGGTTGAGGATGAACTGTACTTCTGGGACAGTGTATACCAGTGCCACCATAGAACTTTTAAATTATTTCTCATTGAACTTTCTTTTTTGCAATACAAAATTGGTAGTGGAACATTAGTTTATGTCTGATTTATGCTGCCCCACCATTTTTAGTCACATATTATATGACAGGATTGGAGTTGGACCCGTCTTCAGCGAAGAAGCCCCCACATTTCCTTCAGGAATGGACATTGGAGACTTTGCCTGCCTTCCTCACATGCGTTTACCTAGCCTTTTTTTTATATCACTTACCAGGGCTGCCCCAGAAGATCATTAATTGAAAGACTGGCAGTATCAATGCCAAATTCAAATGTGTTGCTACTTGCTACTAATGGAGGAGGTAATTTAGATCAACCGCCATGCTTGGATTGGAAGAGGTACCTACTAGCTATTGCACCAATGAGTGCGGTGATTGTGAGTGATCATTTATGCTGTATGCAGTGTCTGACAGTGAGGGAGTTCAACAAATTTGTAAACTTGATTCTGATTATTTGTAATGTTTGGGATCTGATGGGTATTCATTTTTTCCTGAAAGTTATTGGTCTTTGAATCCTAGTGAAATGTACCTACAGTATTTACTCCTTTTTTATGGTTCCATAGACCAGTCCAGCCACTTTAGTTACCAAACACAAATCTACACAATATACTCCAGTTCTGTTTCTCTACTTCTTCTTCGACAGCTGTGCACTGGACTACACATGTCTACCTCACTTGGTTTGGGACTGGGGCGGAGTTCCTCAGAAGCAGGAAGAGGAGGATGGGAGGACACAGGACATGACTACCTCAACAGCTAGAAGGAAAAAGTTATCAACCTCAAAGAGAAACAATGATGATGGTGAAGACTCTGAAGCCCAGTACTCACTCAGGTCTGTGGACTGGAGAGAGATTCATTGTTAGGTAATGCTGCTGAGTATGTGTTTGTTGCATTGCTGGTTCAAACGTCAAACTCTTCTTATGTTCTTGCTATGCCTTTGAGTCTTCTTGCTACACGCCTGACTCCTCATAAAGCTTACTTTGCTTCTTTTTGTCCTTCTCCTTCACTCTATACAGTTATTGTTTGTTTCAATATGCAGGCCTTCTCCTAGTCATCTCCTGAACAAACAAACCAAGGTGGAAGATTCTAGCTTGCCTACTGGACAGGTTCAGCCAGACACCCAAGAGTGATGGACAATCCAAGAAGAATGAAGATGTACCACCCGATTTGGCAAAACAGTGTCATTTTCCTTTTAACAATTATTATGCCAGATTTATAACAAACTGGTGCAGTGCGGTGCTGCGCCAAACTCTGCAGTATAGTGCTGCACCAGTTTTGAAATGCAGGGATGCGCTGTATTTACAAGAATATGGTGCACCCCTGCGTTTTCCCATGCGCTGGTGCTACATTTAGCTGCCTGGCGCCAATGCAGGCATCCTTGCACCATAGTACACCCTCTCCATTCACAACAAGTCCCTCCCATCAAAATAACAAAATTAAAAAAGGGCTTAGAAGAGGGCACTGTTTATATGGGTCTGGAGATGGTCCAGGCTCTGCTCAACCCTGGTGAGCTGGCTCTCCATTCCGTCCATTTGCTGCAGGGTATGGTAGAGCAATGCCCTGTCAGAGTGGGAATGGGCAGCAGTAGGTGCAGTCAGGGACCCGGACAGCTGGTGGTGGTGTGGGTGATGTAGTGGCTGGGACTGGCATACTGCTGAACTGGTACAGAGTCAGAGCCAACAATTTCACCCTCTTCCTTCTGCAGGACCATCAGCTTGCGGTATTCATCCTGGTTGTTGTCAAGCCTCTGCTGTCGTAGACGGGCCATTATTGTCTGCCTGGTGAGTGGTGCTGATCATCCAGCAGGAGTAGCTATATCAAGAAAAACAAAAATAAAAAAGACAAACTGTAAACAATGCTCTGAACACTTCTTCAAAATTAGGTAGTGGGTAGCACCATAACAGTACACTGCTGGTCCCTTAGGGACATTGGAATTTGATGTGATTTTTATGATTAGGAGAGTCACAGGGCCAATTTTATTTGTTTACCCACACATGCCTCACATATAAAGTACTGACTGTCTGGTAGAAATGATTTAAGGCAAAGTTAAAGCATTGGTTCTCATTGTACAGATTAGGCTGCTGGATTTGGATGGCAGCATCACCTTAACTGTGGGGAACTGCATCCGATCCCACACCATGTGAAAACTGTCAGCCTAATCCGTTTCCATCTAGCTAGTAGCGCCTCATTTCTGCCCAAGAGCAGGGATGATTTGTGGCAACCGGGTGCATGATATTGTGACTTTTTAGGGAAATCATGGTGGTTCCGATCTCATCCTTTTCTCTCAGTTACATCCGTCTTACACATGCAGAGACAAACAGAAGCAGGGAGTGGTTCAATAAGATTTGTTGAATCAGCTGTGTCCTAGATAAAATAACATGAACTACAATTATTAAGATGATAAAACATACTGGAAACAGAATGGTGACAAGAAAAGTTAAACACAAGACATGTCCCATCATACTGTCACTGGTCACAGGTTGTATGATTCCTACCTATGCCACTAATGTTCTATGTTAGAGCACAGCAGGATAAGCCATAATCCACATATCAGCATCCCCAAGGAAGACATCATCCCCCATACCTGACTGTGACAATAGTGAAGGAGCCTGTCATCTATTGAGATACCCTCCCCATATAGGCCAGAGAACAGGTAGTCTCAGCAAGCAGCTGTAGCAAAGTCAGACAGCATGCAGTAGTAGTCATCTGGTGAGAACCTCCCTCTAACGTGCAGGGGACAGAGACATGTTTTTATATTAAAACAGCTAGTGTTCTGAGAAAAGTATCCCCAGGTAAAAATACATATTTTTCTGTGAAATGTTAGAGACGTGGTGTACCACTTGTGCCGACAACCCTATCTTGTTGCAGCCTTGAATAAAGCACAGAATGAAAGAATGTTGTGCTAAGAAATGTAAATGCATTCCTGAGCAAAAGGACAGCAAGATAAAGGAACTAAAGCATCACCTCAAAGGTGATTGTTTAAAAAAAAAACAAATAAAATGAAATGTTACTGGGATAAAGTGCACAGACAGCAGTCCTAGTTGCTAATATAAAACGTGTCCACGAACATCACTAAAATGGCTTCATTACAGAGTAATGCCAGATCAAAAAACAGTGATTTCATTTTTTTCTTTTAATGACTTTTTTAGTAACTAAACACTACAACACTTTAAGTGGAAAAATAAAAATGAATTACATTGCATTTATGAGTATATCAATTATGCACTACGGAGTACAAATTGTTGGGCCAAATTAATGGAGACATGCTAGTCAGTGATTTGAGTCCTTTGCTAATGCCTGCAGCTGGGGCAGTTGTAGTTGACAATTATCTATCTTAAATTCCAATGGCCCTGCTCTTCTCCAAATGCCTTTCACTTAGTTTCTACCCTGACTCCAAAGAGGCAGATAAATAAACAAGAAACATTACACATGTCATGTATAAAATGCAGATATAATATCCTGTCTGCTGTAAGCAGACGTGGGAAAACAATGCACTGCACTACATGGAGAGGAAGGAGCTTGACATACTTTACTGCAGAGTAAGGCAGAGGGATTGGGCAGGGAAGTAAAGTTTCCACTAGAGAATAAAGGGGTGTCACTGATCATCGACTTATGATATGCCTGCTATTTGGCTTAATCAGTCACTGTGAAAAATCTGAACGGGCATAAAATACATCTGTTATGAGAAATCATGAAATATACTTAGGAAACAATCCACATGGCCAAACAAAATGTGGCACATTCCAAGAATGGAGTTTTCAGTTAATTTGGTAGGCTGGGACTGAAGAACTTAGGAAAAAATAAAGGAGTGAAGTGAAGTGCTAAGAGGTGACTGAGTGGGCGAAGAGAAACAAAACATCTTGCGTGGCCACTTTACAGTGTATTAAAAACTGTGTAAATGCTGCATTAACTAAAGCAGATGCACATTGCACAGTCAACACTGCAGGCACAAATTGAACCATACTTCGGTCATGGGAGGTGAAATCAAATGCCATAGGCAGGGAGGGGGTTTACGAATGATGATGGGTGAGATACACATATGCCTCCTTTAACAAATACAGTGAGTCAAGGGATTAGAACACAATTAAAATGCCCCCCCCACATTGAACCATAGCTTAGATAACCATAACACATGAAGTAAGTGAAGCAGGCGAACAGCATTCCCCTCTCCAGAAGAGCTCCCTTGTTTATTCATCCAAGCAATTGTTCAAACATCCTTTCATTCTTCTTACTATCTTCAGCCCATAGCCACCATGATTTAAACATTTACTTTCTCTCAATAAGCCTTTCACCAAAATTCACATTCCATTATCCATCCATTCAGTATCCACTATCCACCCTTTCTTTCAATCATCCTTAAACTCATCCATCCATTTACCCAATACTCACCCATGCGTCCTTTCACCCACCCACCCATTCTTTCCTTTCACTCATTTTATCCATCCTTTCTTTTAGTCTTCCGTACTTTCCCACTTACATCAAGCCATCATTTTTAGTGTACATTATGGTGCTCATTACGAGTTCAGTGGGGAAGACCGCTGAGCGCCATGCTGGCGGCTGCCAAACAACCTTCAGCTTAGCAGGCCTATGACCGCCATATTATGACTGCTGGTGGCTTTCCACCATTTTCCGGGCAGAAAACAGCCAACAGTCCTACTGGCGGTCAGGGCTCTAGTGGCTGTTGCACTGTTGAGACCGCCACGCCAACAAAACACCGCCCACCCTATTTCATTTAGAAAAAAGGGTGTGGCAGTGCCAGGTAAAGTGACTGTCTGAAAGGGGATGGGTGTGTGTGCATGTGAGTGTGCATATGGATTCCGGGGGAGGAGGGGTGATGTGTATGTGTGCGTGCCCACATGAGTGTAAGGGTGTTGTGAATGTCAGGGTGTGTGTGTGGGTGCGTGTGTGTCAGTGTGTGCATTTGGTGCGTGCATGTATGCGGGGGTAAGTATGGGGTGCATTACTAAGGTGAGGGGGTGAAAATGTTGTAAGGGAAGCGGGTGCGGGGCTCTTGGATGTAGGAGGGGTGCGGTAGTCATCTACAGGTGAAAGGAAACCAAGTTCCTGTCGCCAGTATTCGGGACTCGTAATACCGCTGGCAGTTTTAGGTCGAGCACCTAGTCGGAGATGATTATCTCCGGCCCGCCGGTCCGACCGCCCTGGTGGTAGGAACAGGAAAGTGGCGGTTTGGCACAAGCCAAATCGCCACACTCGTAATATGGTGGTCCATGCTGCTGGCATGTTGGCAGTGGGACCACCACCGTCAGACTCGTAATGAGGGCCTATGTGTGCTTTTGCTGAATTGCAGATAGAAGAGGCCATAAGTAACCCAACCACCACTGTAGCTGGTAGCTGGTGAGTAATAGTAATGGTCAATAAGCAAGCAATGTAACTTATCACCACCTGCTCCTGCTGCTGATTCTCCCCCTGCTCCATCTCCTTCTGCAGTGGAAATTGAGCTGGCTTCACTGGTGGTAGGTTTGGCTAGAAAAAACATTATACAGTTTTTAGATGGCAGGTACACCTCCCCTTAATTTGTGTGATTAAAAAGTGCAACCACAGTACATTGCTACAGTTCTATTGGAACTGCAGTGTTTTCTATCAAAAAATATCACTCTGGGCATTTGATAGGTTCACAATGTTAGAAAAGCCAGGTAGTCAAGCCAAACCAAAAACCTTGTGTAATGGAGGGGCATAGCTATGCCTATGGCGATGTTGACTCGGAATCATTGAAGGGCAATGAAGGGGTGGAATAAAATGGTCAACAAAAGACAGAAAAAAAAATAATGTTGAGTTACCAGCTAATAAACAAAAATTAGATAGGGGAGTTGGGAAAAAAGAGACAGTATAACAAAGTAAACATGGCAAAATTAAAAGTAGTATTATATAATAATAATAATAATAATAATAATAATAATAATAACAATGATAATAATAATAATATAGTAATATTAATAATAGGACTTTCTGGGATGAGCAGAGCCCTCAGCATTGTCACCGGTAGTCAGCACCTCCCAAGCTCCTGCCAGACCCACCTTTGTAGTGCCTGTGTTGTTGCCCTTGGGTGCTATTGTAAGAATAAAGAAGATAAAAAAATAGATCAGTGGTACAGTTAATCTCCACAAAAGTATTATAACAGGCACTCGCAGTAAAATTGTACTTATCTAAATCAGATCCCTATGGAGCTAATATGTTCGACTATCATTGAGTTGACTATACTCCTAAAATTTCTATCCAAAATTTTCATACCAAAAACTGCATTTGGAGCTAAAGCATTGCAATGAATGAACTTTTATTCTATTCTCGTTTCTCAACCCCCCTGATGGACCAACTCAGTCTTCCTTTTTTCAATGTATATATGCATACTAGTAATACACATCACTGTGATACTGCTTGGGAATGTACGAGCTACAGAAAGAAAGTCACAGAGAACACTAACTCACTGATATCATTAGTTCACTGTGGTGAGAGCAGGACCGAGGTGTCTGCATTGCAATGCTTTTTAAATAATCAGCCAAAGCGAGCACCGACGAGCACGATTATTTAGTGTTGAACACCTGCCTAGCTCAAACTGGATCACATAATAATATTCTTAATGTAAACTAAATGCAACTAACCTCTGAGTCTGAGCAGCATGCTATTCTGAAAAAAAGGTAGCATTGTAGAACACAACCACAATAAATAACATAATTAATACTCACCAAGCCCCAGATTCTTGACGCCTAATCGATCAAGCAGGTCCTGCTTGCAGTTGATGATATCCACCCAGCGGTGCGTTAGCTGCTGGGCAGTGCACTGGACCTGGGTGGTGCGCTGAACACACCTGCCCACCCTGACCCATCACAGCCAAAGCTCCTGAAGGTGGTAACCACTGCCAGGCCTGCTGCCTGCTGCCAGCACAGAGGGGAGGGGATGCTGCATATACAAAACAAGTACTGCCACCTCCACCTCACTAAAGATGGGCCAGGGCTGCACCTCTTGTCAGTGCTGCCACCCACAAGGTAAACAGCTGCTGCTGGCTCTTGGGGGGCTTCTAACTGCTGCTCCTCTGTTCACCCACACTGCTCTGCTCTGCCATGATGCTGGGTATTGGTATGAAGAAAAGAAACAGGAGGAGAAGGAAGGAAGGAAGAAATAAGAAAAAACTAAGACAGTAAAGGGAAATATAAACAAAAATACAAAAACTCACAAGAAGCACTATTACAATAAATAAAAATGAGGGGTAGATTCATTAGGAGGGTGGAGGATTGAAACGATTATTAAGGGATGAAAAACAGGCACAGCACCATAAACAGAGTAAAAAACAAGTTGGCTGTGTCCATGCAAACTATGTGGTGTCGTTCGTGTGCGATTCTGAATCGTTGCATTTAACATAAAACACAACGCAAACAGTGAAAGGGGACTCTGCATAGCGCAGCAGAGTTTTCTTTTAACCACTTTGTGTAGTTGCATGTAGAGCAACTCCCTGAACTCCGCCCAGGCCTAGTTTCTTGCTTCTTATTTCTGTCATTTCTTGTTTTCCCCTTCTCTCAGTGTGCAAACTCCACCACCTTGCTATTCTTGTATCTATTTCCCGGTCATAGTGACAAAAGTGCACACACATACACATTGTCACGCATGCACACTGTCACATCTACACATTGCTATACTGTTATTCTTCATATCTCCCACTCAAACAAGTACAAAGATACCGAACTTCCTGTGACCCATCAAAGAGCCTACCTTGTTAATGCAAACTTTTCATACAAATATTCAGTTTTTTTAGTGGAAAACTAGATGCAAACCATAGAACTTTGTGATTCTCAAAGCAGAAACCAGTTTGACAGAAGTCTTTTTAGATCAAATTTGCATTTATATTTGAACTCAGCTGCTGTTGGGTCCAGTAATATTCCACACGTTGTCAGCACAATCTTATCTTTCTGAATCTCATCAAAACTCAATTTGCAGCCAGCCATCGAGACTAGAGTTGCCGTCTTCTGCAAACCTTACACGGTGTAAAGTGAAGATTGCACACTTTGGCCACTTTAGTTTCCCAGAGATGTAAATATGCTGGGGGTCTGTTTTGTTTTCCGCGCTGCAGTTGTTGGTCTGATATAAAGGTTAAATGTCCTCAAACCACATCTACAGTTTGATTGCTCATGGAGAGAGCTCAGCAATGCGTGAACTCTTCGTTCAGGTGAAGGAAAGCTTCATTCATGTTTAAACATATCCATTTGTTTATTTGTTTCATCTAAAAATGAACTAATGCGAAAATACAATATACTGAAGTTCTTACTTTATCAGGGCTGCAGTACCATTTTAACTTTCATCAAATGCCATCTTTAAAAAACCTTTGTAACATAGAGTAGCCGGTGATGTGTGTAGTTCCTCAACAGCTCACGCTGATTGCTTTCCTCATTATTATAAGGTCCGCATTACAAAATGTGCATGAATTAAATGTGGCTGGGCGTGGACTTGTACAAGTAAAGGGTTTGATAAAAATGTGGGAAAGTTCCCCCTTTTAGGGCTGGCCTGAGTGTGCATAAGCTGTGCTTGCCCCAATTTGTTGTTGATAAAAAAAAAAAATTATAAGAAGAGAAAGGTCTTAGATACTTTAGCACTCATCATGACATTGACAGTAAGTGATAA